>NC_057795.1:283132304-283198093 GCF_018294505.1 Triticum aestivum | reverse complement strand
CCCGACGGTGGCATTTCTTTTAAAGCCCTGTATGTGGTGTCGCTCAGACGCCCGATGGTGGCATTTCTTTTAAAGCCCTGTATAAGGTGTCGCTCAGACGACCGACGGTGGCATTTCTTTTAAAGCCCTGTATGTGGTGTCGCTCAGACGCCCGACGGTGGCATTTCTTTGAAAGCCATGTATGTGGTGTCGCTCAGACGCCCGACTATGGCATTTCTTTTAAAGCCCTTTATGCGGTGTCGCTAAGACGCCCGACTGTGGCATGTTTGTTATTTATTTCATAATTTTAATATTGCTGAGCTATTGCATGTTCATAATTAACATGCTGGTACAAATCAGAGTTTTATTTATCTTTGTGACTGACGTCGTGAGCATAGGATATTTTCAGCTCTTCATTATTATATTATTCATGTGTTCATAATGTTTGCGAGTACATTCAAAGTACTCACTGGCTTGTCCCTGGCTATTGTCTTGGCCAGATTTCTTGCGTGGAGAGGAGCGACGTGATGACAGCCCCGGAACCTAAGCAACAGTGACAGCAGCCTCGCGAAGATAGGAGTTAACCTGGTCAGCTGTTCCAGTGGGAAATGGAGTTCCATGCACACTGATGTTTCACAACCCGCTTCCGCCATCAACCTTAGAAACCATTTGTTGTACTCACAGACCAGAATGGTCTTGTACTACATATTTTACTTTTTGCTTGGAATTTCGGTATCAAGTTGGTGCCTCATCAGCTAACAGTTATCCTGGGGCTGATGAGCACAAGGGTCATTTTCTGGGAATCAATACTCGGAGAATCGGTCCCCACAGCAGGCTTGCTGCTCAGGGTGTTCATCACCTGGAACCAAACACGTGAGAAAAAGAAACAACACGAAAGAAAGAGCATAAGCCTCCAAACAAAGCAACATGGATCAAAAAGTGGTAGGACAATGATGGAATTGGGCATTCAGCGGTAATACCACGACCCAACCGCGGCAGTACCACTTGAGCGGTAGTACCGCTCCAGATGATCGGTATTACCGCTCTAGATGGGGAATGGTGATTCCCTACTGCCGTGGACGGATCCAGCACTACCAGTGATGCCAAATTCAAAAATAAACCTACCAAACTTCAATCCAACAGGCCTAGAAGCCATCTCCATCCTACTCAAGCCTCGACTTAGCCAAAAATCGAGAAAAACAATACCTATTGCCCCTAACAACTAGATGCAAGATCTAGGCAAAAAGAGAGCGGGAACGGGGGCAATACCAGCATCCATGGCAAGAGGAAGCGGTGGGGATCGACTCCACCGGAGGAACTGGAGAGAGGCGGCACGAAGACGGCGGTCGACCGAAGCCCTCCTGCGGCGAGGCGTCACTAGAGCGACGGAGAAGACAAGCGAGTGGAGCAAATGGGTATGGGGGAGAAAAGCAACTCCCCCTGCCCGAACATAACCCCCCACACCCGCCTCGGAGCGGTAGTATCGCTTGGAGTGGGCGGTAGTACCGCTTGATGAATATCAGCGGTAGTACCGCGCACCCAGCGGTAGTAGCGCTCGGCCGCAAGAAAACTGGCTCAAAAGCTTAGCTCAAGAAAAAGAAAATGACTAGAACCGAGAGAAAACACAAACGCAAACACCAACACAAAGAGGACGAGAACCACACTCCTCTCCAAGAGAGGGCGGTGGCCGAGGCCACCTATGTTTGAGTCCGGAGGTATGGCGCCGCGAAGAATTATCCTCGGGCCCATGACCACAACTCGTCTTTGAAGCACACATACCATCAAAAATGGCTAATGTGAAAGAGTTGATCAATTTATGCATAATGGGGGGAGGGAGAGTTCATTGAGAGAACAACACTCCCCCTATGTCCATGCCTACACCTAAACTAGACAACAAGTGGAATGTGGTGGGGTGTGCATGGGTTCAAGTCACATTGCTCGAATCAATGATATTTAGCTCATGCCTTAACTCGCGAAATCTTGCTTCATCCAAGCGCTTCGTGAAAATATCTGCAAGGTTATCATGAGTGTTGACATACTTGAGCTCGATCTCCCCTCACCTAATATGGTCCCAGATGAAGTGATACCAAATCTCAATATGCTTTGTCTTGAAGTGTTGCACCGGGTTGAGAGAAATCTTTATGGCACTTTCATTGTCACACCAAAGAGGCACTTTGTCACAAATGACACCGTAATCCTTTAAAGTTTGCCTCATCCATAAGATTTGTGCACAACAACTACTGGCCGCCACATACTCCGCTTCGGTGGACGAGAGAGACACACAACTTTGCTTCTTGGAAGACCAACTCACCAAAGAGCAACCAAGAAATTGGCACCCTCCGGAAGTGGACTTCCTATCCACTTTGTCTCCCGCCCAATCGGAATTCGAATATCCTTAAAGCTTGAAGTTTGCTCCTCTTGGGTACCATAAGCCAAAGTTTGGGTTATGAGCCAAATATCGAAAGATTCGCTTGATAGCCAAAAAGTGGCTTTCCTTCAGTGCGGCTTGAAACCGTGCACACATTCCCACACTCAACATGATATCCGGTCTAGATGCACAAAGCTAAAGCAAGGAGCCAATCATGGAGCGATATACCTTTTGATCCACTGCTTTACCATTGGGATCAATGTCAAGTTGGCACTTGGTGGGCATTGGAGTAGAAGCCGGCTTGACATCACTTAGCTTGAATCTTTTTAGCATGTCTCAAGTGTATTTGGCTTGGTTGATGAAGGTACCTTCTCTTCTTTGCTTGATATTGAAACCGAGGAAGAACTTCAACTCTCCCATCGAAGACATCTTGAACTTAGAGGTCATGATAGCGACAAATTCCTCACTGAAAGCTTTGTCAGGGGAACTAAAGATAATATCATCAACACATAGTTGGCACACAAACAACTACCCTTTGACCTTCTTAGTAAAAAGAGTGGGATCAATTTGCCCAACCTCAAATCCACGATCTTGCAACAACTCGGTAAGGTGGTAATACCACGCACGTGGGGCTTGCTTAAGGCCATAGAGTGCCTTATCGAGTTGATACATATGATCGGAAAAGTAGGGATCCTCGAACCCGGGGGGTTGCTTGACATAAACCAACTCATTAATATGACCATTAAGAAAAGCACTCTTCACATCCATTTGTTGCAACTTAAAGTTGTGATGGGAAGCATAAGCAATCAACAAATGAATGGATTCAAGGCGAGCCACGGGAGCAAAGGTTTCACCGTAGTCGATACCCTCGACTTGGGAGTAGCCTTGTGCTAGCAATCTTGCCTTGCTGCGAACAATGGTTCCATGAGCATCTTGCTTGTTCTTGAATATCCACTTGGTTCCAATGACATTGTGGTTCCCCGATGGCCTTGGCACCAACCTCCACACCTTGTTGTACTCGAAGTTGTTGAGTTCTTCATGCATGGCATTGAGCCAATCCGGATCTTCGAGCGCCTCAAAGACCTTTTGGGGTTCAACACAAGAGACAAACGCGTGATGTTCACAATAGTTTGCTAATTGTATACGAGTGCTTACCCCCTTTCTTAGGCTTCCAACCACATTCTCCATGAGATGACCTTGGGTAGTGAGCTTGGATGCAATCTTCGCGGCACGACGCTCTAATTCCTCCTTGAATGTGAAAGGAGAAGGGGTAACTACTTGCCCATCTTGAGTGCCTTCTTGAGCTTGTTCTTGATCTTGAGCTTGCTCTTGATCTTGAACTTGCTCGAGGGGGAGAACTTGACCTTGGGCATCAATTGGTGGTTCACCACCATCTTGAGGTTGATCTTGCCCTTGGTCTTGTTCAAGAGGTTGAGGGCCTTCACTTTGTTCTTCGGAAGCATGTGGCTCTTGGGTTGGTGATGGCTCCACTTGAGTGGAGCATTGTCCTTCTCCTTTGGCCACAAGGGGTTCCTCAATAGTTAGGATGTGACCCGCACCCATTCTTCTTATGGCTTGCGGAGGAATTTCATCACCTACATCACAAGTACCACTTTGCTCCACTTGGGAGCCGTTATTTTCGTAAAACTCCATGTTACACGTCTCCTCACTGAGTCTGGTGGAATTGTTGAGGACACGGTAAGCATGAGAGTTTGTAGCATAACCAACAAATATTCCCTCATAAGCTCTAGCCTCAAATTTAGAAAAACGAACACCTTTCTTGAGAATGAAGCACTTACACCCGAACACCCGGAAGTACTTGAGGTTGGGCTTGTTACCGGTAAGTATTTCATAAGGAGTCTTGTTCAAGCCTTTGCGGAGATAGAGCCGATTGGATGCATGACATGCTGTGTTGATGGCTTCAACCCAAAAGTTGTATGGAGACTTGAACTCTGCCATCATGGTCCTTGCCGCGACACCATTTTGTTGAGGGGTATATGGTGCATCATATTGATGCTTGATCCCCTCATCACTAAGAAACTCATCCAAGGTGTAGTTCTTGAACTCGGTGCCGTTGTCACTTCTTATTGTCAAGATCTTTGCATCATGTTGACGTTGAGCTTCATTTGCAAAATCGATGATGGTTTATTGAGTCTCACTCTTCCTCTTCAAGAAAAATACCCAAGTGTATCTTGAATAATCATCCACAATCACCAAGCAATACTTTCTAACTCCAAGACTATCAAAGGATGGAGGCCCAAAGAGATCCAAGTGAAGGAGCTCCAAGGGTCTCTTCGAGTAGATGATAGTCGTGGGAGGGTGAGCCTTTTCATGAAGCTTCCCTTCTATACAACCACTGCAAGCACGATCTTTGGCAAAACTAACATTTGTTAGTCCACGGACATGGTCCCCCTTGAGAAGACTTTGCAAAGATCTCATATTGACGTGGGCTAAACGGCGATGCCAAAGCCATCCCACATCAACTTTAGCCATTAGGCATGTCGCGGTCTTAGTGGGTTGCTCTGAAAAGTTAATCACATAGAGACCATTCTCGACATGCCCAACAAAGGCTACTTTAAGAGTCTTGCTCCACAAGAGGGCCATGGTATCAATATCAAAGAAAGTGGCAAAGCCCATGAGTGCAAGTTGATGAACGGAAAGTAGATTGTACGCAAGAGACTTAACAAGCATGACTTTCTTGATCATTAGATAATGAGAAATGACAACCTTGCCAAGACCCAATACCTTAGAAGACGAGGCATCACCCCACTCGACGTTGGTGGGCATAGATGGGATCTTGTGCACGTCCACCACCAAGTCATTGCTTCCGGTCATATGATTTGTTGCTCCACTATCGAGCAACCATGATCCCCCACCGGAATCAAACACGTACAAGAGATCAATGCTTGGTTTTAGGTACCCATTTAGTAATGGGTCCTTTGATGTTAGTAACAAGGGTCTTAGGAACCCAAATATACCATTCAATGTACTCATAAGGAGAACCAACAAATTTATCATAAACATTCCCATCACTAGCGCCGCACAACACATAAGAAGGGTTAAAGTCGCCGGCTTTGTTGGAAGAGGTGGCTTTGCCCTTTTTGACATCACCACCCTTCACATTGTTCTTCTTCTCCTTAGGAGCACCCTCTCCCTCCTTCACAAAAGTTTGCTTGAGAGGAGGAGGTCGTTTGGTCTTGTCGTTCTTCTTCTTGTTCTTGGACTTGGGTGTGAACCCAACTCCCTCCTTGGCCACAACTTCCTTTTGATTGCTCAAAAGGTCGTTGAGGTTCTTCTCACCTTGTATGCACGTCACAAGGCCTTTCTCGAGTTGCTCCTTCAACTTGGCATTCTCCTCCACAAGATGCACATGCTCACAACACGGGTTAGTGGCATTTGCATTATCAATTAATACCATATGACGAAAGGTGGCCTTTTCTTTGGTTAGCTTAGCTTGGAGTTGATCATGAGACTCCTTGAGGCTAGCATGAGCACCCTTCAAGACCTTGTGGGCCTTTTCAAGTATATCAAACTCCTCCTTGAGTCTAGCATGGTCAACGCCAAGTTTAGCCTTCTCGGAAGTTAGCACACGAGACACAATAAGGGCATGATCAAGATCTTTCTTTAACTTGGCATGGTCATCATTGTGTGACTCCTCAAGAGCCAAACGATGCCCACGCTCTTCCTCAAGGGCATTAGAGAGATCCGATATCTCATCGGCATAGTCATGACTATATGACCTTCCATCTTAGAGATGGTTTCTTCATGAGCCTCGATCATGTCATTGGCTTCACCAAGTTGTTCCAAGAGAGCAACAAAGTGCTTCTTGGATTTGCCCTTGAGCTTACTCATAAAGGACTCAAATTCATTCACTTACTCATTAGACCCCTGACTTTCATCAATGCCATCCGTTAAGGAGGGATTAGTAACGATGGTGGTTTTGATGTTGGGGGTTACCTTGTTGGTGGCTTTAGCCATGAGACACTTGGCGGTGATGTTCTCATTGGGTGAGTCGAAGAGGGACACCCATGGAGTTGTGGCAATGGAAGCGGAGGCCATGGCCATGGCTTCACTATCTTCATCATCATCGTCATCCTCATGGTATTCTTCTTGAACCACCAACCCACGAGTAGGAGTCTTTTTGGTGAATTGTTCTTGTTGGGGAAGGACTTGGCTTTGTCTTTTTGAATGAGCTTGCCACCATTGTCTTCCCGCTTCTCGTAAGGCAATCCACAACAAAATGGCTCACATTGCCACAATTGTAACATGTTCTCACACGTTGCTTGCCCTTAAACCTACTTGAGTTGTTCTTGTTGAAGTTGGGCCTTGTGTTATTATTGCTCCAAAATTGCCTTGAAGCAAGAGCCATGTGCTAATGATAATCATATTTTGTATCTTCGGGGTTGCTCTCCTCATCTTACTATTCTTCCTCTTCTTCCACAATAACCTTGGCCTTCAAGGAAAGGTTGGGCTTCTTTGCCTTTTGAGAGCGCAACACCACGTTGTCGGCGGTCTTGTCCAAGATCCTCATTGCCACAAACTCATCCAACACTTCATTTGAGGTCAAAGAGTGAAAGTACGGTCTTTGACGAATGACGGAGAACAAGGCCTTGTGGTAAGGCATCATTGCTTTGAGAAACTTGCGCTTGATCCAATTGTCATCTGTGTCCTTGCTCCCATGATCTCGGAGTGAGACCGCAAGTGTGGTTACTCTCCGAAAGAGCTCACGAGGTTCTTCATCTTCTTTCATTGCAAACTCATCGGCTTCATCTTGCACCACTTCATAGTTGGAGTGTTGAATGCTTGTGCTTCCCTTATAGAGGGAAACAACGCAATGCCATGCATCTTTGCCATGGCGAAGGGTCGAAGATGAGGGAGATCTTCAGGTAGAACTGCATCTTGAATGATGAAGAGATCATTCTCATTGAATTGATTATCCACGGCTTCTCTAGGGGTGAAATTGCTTCGGTCATGTGGATGGAAACCTTCTTCAATGATTCTCCAAAGGTTAGTATTCACATGATTTAAATGACGCTTGAAGCGATATACCCAAGAATCAAAGTCCTCATTTTTCACAATCTTAGGAGGAGGGCTGGCATGATTTAAATGAGTAGAAGGAATCGGTCCTCCATAAATTGGAGGTGCCACATGGGCAAAGAGGCCAGTGCCATTTCTACCACTAGTAGAAGGATCCTTTCACTAGTAGCTTCCCCTTGTCGGAGTTAGCATCCGTCACCTTGTTAGTGGGATCACCCACTTTCAATGGCGAGGTAGATAGTTTAAGTCCTTCTAAGAATTTATTAAACATGCTTTCAACCTCGGTTGTCATGGAGGTTTTCAATGTGTCCAAAGCCACATTGAATTCCTCACGAGACACTGCGGTTCCCCCATCACCCGTAGACGAGCTCGGATTCACACCGGAGTGCTCCTCCCTACCGTCTATGGTGTCAACTGATACATCTCTAATGTATCTATAATTTTTTATTGTTCCATGCTATTATATTACCCCTTTTTGATGTTTATGGGCTTTATTTTACACATTTATATCATTTTTGGGACAAACCTACTAACTAGAGGCCCAGCCCGTATTGCTGTTTTTTTGCCTATTTTAGTATTTCGAAGAAAAGGAATATCAAACGGAGTCCAAACGAAATGAAACCTTCGGGAGCGTGATTTTTGGAACGAACATGATCCAGAGGACTTGGAGTGCAAGTCAAGAAGCAATCGAGGCGGCCAGGAGAGAGGAGGGCGCGCCCACCCCTCCTAGGCACGCCCCTGTCTCCTGGGCCCCACAAGCGGCCACCGACATACTTCTTCCTCCTATATATACCTACGTACCCCGAAAACATCCAGGGAGCCAAGAAAAAACAATTTCCACCGCTGTAACCTTCTGTATCCGCGAGATCCCATCTTGGAGCCTTCGCCGCCGCTCCACCGGAGGGGAATCGACCATGGAGGGCTTCTACATCAACACCATAGCCCCTTCGATGAGTTGTGAGTAGTTTAGCACAGACCTTCGGGTCCATAGTTATTAACTACATGGCTTCTTCTCTCTTTTTGGATCTCAATACAATGTTCTCCCCCTTTCTTGTGGAGATCTATTCGATGTAAACTCTTTTTGCGGTGTGTTTGTCGAGGTACGATGAATTGTGGGTTTATGCTCAAGTTTATCTATGATAAATATTTGAATCTTCTCTGAATTCTTTTATGTATGATTGAGTTATCTTTGCAAGTCTCTTCGAATTATCAGTTTGGTTTGGCCTACTAGATTGATCGTTCTTTCCATGGGAGAAGTGCTTAGCTTTGGGTTCAATCTTGCGGTGTCCTTACCTAGTGACAGAAAGGGTTGCAAGGCACATATTGTATTATTGCCATCGAGGATAAAAAGATGGGGTTTATATCATATTGCATGAGTTGATCCCTCTACATCATGTCATCTTTCTTAATGTGTTACTTTGTTCTTATGAACTTTATACTCTAGATGCATGCTGGATAGCGGTCGATGTGTGGAGTAATAGTAGTAGATGCAAGCAGGAATCAGTCTACTTGTCGCGGACGTGATGCCTATATACATGATCATGCCTAGATAATCTCATAATTATTCGCTTTTCTATCAATTGCTCGACAGTAATTTGTTCACCCACCGTAATACTTATGCTATCTTGAGAGAAGCCACTAGTGAAACCTATGGCCCCCGGGTCTATCTTTTATCATATAAGCTTTCAATCTACTTTTATTTGCATCTTTAATTTTTGCATCTATATTATAAAATACCAAAAATATATTTATCTTATCATACTATCTCTATCAGATCTCACTTTCGCAAGTGGTCGTGTAGGGATTGACAACCTCTTTATTGCGTTGGTTGCGAGTTCTTTGTTTGTTTGTGTAGGTGCGTGGGACTTTTGAGGAGCCTCCTATTGGATTGATACCTTGGTTCTCAAAAACTTAGGGAAATACTTACGCTACTATTGCTGCATCACCCTTTCCTCTTCAAGGAAAACAAACACAAGCTCAAGATGTAGCAAGAAGGATTTCTGGCACCGTTGCCGGGGAGGTCTTCACTCAAGTCAAGACATACCAAGTACCCATCACAAACTCATTTCCCTCGCATTTACATTATTTGCCATTTGCCTCTCATTTTCCTCTCCCCCCTTTCACCCTTGCCGTTTTATTTGCCCTCTCTTTCCCAATCTTCTCCTCTCATTTTTTTGCTCGCCTTTTTCATTTTGCTCGCGTGTTAGATCGTTTACCTTGTCACTATGGCTAGTCCTCCTATCCTTCTTATTACTCCCGAACATGAAATCCTCAATTTTAAGCAAAGGGAGGGCGAAAATTTAAAAGATGCTTGGCATAGAATTTGCAATGATCAAAATAGATCTACTAGGAAGCTTTCTACTTCCGTTCTTCTTCGCAATTTTTATGTAGGCATTACTCCTTGGAATAGATGTGTTCTTGATACCATTACCGGAGGGGATTTCTTGAGTAGCCATACGTTTGATGCTTATAATGCTATGTTAGATTTGTTTGTCCCACCACCTCTTTTGGTTAATGGAACTGTTTTAACTTTAGAACATGTTATGCAACGGCTTGAGATTATTGAAAATAAAATTGCCACTGTTGAGTTGATTAAAATTTTGGATAAAAACATTCATAATCACATTACCCAATATGGATCTACGGTTGGAGTTACTTTGAAAAATCTTAAAGAGAAAAAACCTATAGTTAATGAAAAAATAGATCTAGATTCTGCAAGAATCGGTAAACTTGAGGATATCATCACAAACTTAGGTTCCGTGTTTTCTTCCATGAAAAACACTCCAAAACCCCCTACCAAAACTGCCAAGTTTATTTATGTTCCTAAATATAAGGGTGAATCTTCTAGTAAGGGAGACGTAGATCTCAAATCCATAAGTTTTCATCCCAATTGTCTCTCTATCGTTAAGGAACCTTTTGCTACAAACAAATTTCTTGAATTTTTGCCTAAAGGTTTAATCATTGCTAAAAAGGGAGAAACCCCTAAAGATTATAAGTGCTCTATTGAGGAATTGAGTGCCAAAGATGGCACTACTTAGATCTATCTTTGCTTTTATGCCTAGCTAGGGGCGTTAAACGATATCGCTAGTTGGGAGGCAACCCAATTTTATTTGTGTTTTTTGTTTTTGTTTCTGTTTAGCAATAAATTTTGCATCTACCTTCTGTTTAGATGTGTTTTTATCTTTTAATTAGTATTTGTTCCAAGTAGAACCTATAGGATAACCTATGATGATAGTTAATTTGATTCTGCTGAAAAAAACAGAAACTTTGCGCGCACGAAATTTGTTTTTTTAAATCACAGAAACGTGCTTTGGCGTTTATTCTTTTTTCTGCTGATCAATAGACGAATTGTCCAAGACTTCCTATTTTGGTAGGATTTTTAGAGTTCCAGAAGTTTGCGTTAGTTACATATTTCTACAGACTGTTCTGTTTTTGACAGATTCTGCCTTTCGTGTGTTGTTTGCTTATTTTGATGCATCTATGGCTAATAAATTAGTTTATAAACCATAGAGAAGTTGGAATACAGTAGGTTTAACACCAAAATAAATAAAGAATGAGTTCATTACAGTACCTTATGTGGTGGTTTTGTTTTCTTTCACTAACGGAGCTTATAAGATTTCCTGTTGAGTTTTGTGTTGTGAAGTTTTCAAGTTTTGGGTAAAGCTTTGATGGACTATGGAATAAGGAGTGGCAAGAGACTAAGCTTGGGGATGCCCAAGGCACCCCAAGATATTCAAGAGTAGCCAAAAGCCTAAGCTTGGGGATGCCCCGGCAAGGCATCCCCTCTTTCGTCTTCGTTCATTGGTAACTTTACTTGGAGCTATATTTTTATTCGCCACAGGATATGTGTTTTGCTTGGAGCGTCGTGTATTATATTAGTCTTTGCTTTTTAGTTTACCACAATCATACTCGTTGTATACACCTTTTGGGAGAAGCCTTTGACCTTGATAGTTTTGCTCTAGTGCTTCACTTATATCTTTTAGAGCACGGCGGTGGCTTAATTTTGTAAAAATTGCTAGTCTCTCATGCTTCACTTATATTATTTTGAGAGTATCTTAGAACATCATGGTATTTGATATGGTTATAAAATTGGTCCTAGAATTTTAGGCATCCAAGTTGGGTATAATAAAAACTATCATAGGAAGTGAACTGGATGCTATGATCAATTTGATACTTGATAATTGTTTTGAGATATGGAGGTAGTGATATTAAAGTCATGCTAGTTGGGTGATTATGAATTTAAAGAATGCTTGTGTTGAAGTTAGAAAGTCCCGTAGCATGCACGTATGGTTAAAGTTGTGTAACAAATTTGAAACATGAAGTGTACCTGGCTTGTGCATCTTTATGAGTGGCGGTCGGGGACGAGCGATGGTCTTTTCCTACCAATCTATCCCTCTAGGAGCATGCGCGTAGTGCTTGATTTTTGATGACTTCTAAATTTTTGCAATAAGTATATGCGTTCTTATGACTAATGTTGAGTCCATGGATTATACGCACTTTTACCTTTCCACCATTGCTAGCCTCTTTGGTACCGTGCATTGCCCTTTCTCACCTTGAGAGTTGGTGCAAACTTCACCGGTGCATCCAAACCCCGTGATATGATACGCTCTATCACACATAAACCTCCTTATATCTTCCTCAAAACAGCCACCTTACCAACCTATTATGGCATTTCCATAGCCATTCCGAGATATATTGCCATGCAACTTTCCACCGTTCCGTTCATCATCATGACATACATTACTTTTGACATATTGCCATTGCATGATCATGTAGTTGACATCGTATTTGTGGCAAAGCCACCATGCATAATTTTTCATACATGTCACTCTTGATTCATTGCACCATCCCGGTACACCGCCGGAGGCATTCATATAGAGTCATATCTTGTTCTAGTTTCGAGTTGTAATTCATGTGTTGTAATCAATAAAAGTGTGATGATCATCATTATTAGAGCATTGTCCCAAGAAAAAAAAAGAAAAAAAAAGAAAGGCCAAAAGAAAAAAAGGACAAAGAAAAAAAAGAAAAGAAGAAAAAAAGAAAATAAATAAAAAGGGGCAATGTGACTATCTCTTTTTCCACACTTGTGCTTTAAAGTAGCACCCTGTTCTTCATATAGCGAGTCTCATATATTGTGCTTCAAAGTAGCACCATGTTTTTCATATGGTGAGTCTCATATGTTGTGACTTTCATATACTACTGGAGTTTTTCATTATAGAACTTGGCTTGTATATTCCTACGATGGGCTTCCTCAAATGCCCTAGGTCTTCGTGAGCAAGCAAGTTGGATGCGCACCCACTAGTTTTCTTTTGTTGAGCATTCATTTATAGCTCTAGTGCATCCATTGCATGGCAATCCCTACTCCTCATGTTGCTATCAATTGATGGGCATCTCCATAGCCCGTTGATTATCCTCATCGATGTGAGACTTTCTCCTTTTTTGTCTTCTCCCCACAATCCCCATCATCATATTCTATTCCACCCATAGTGCTATATCCATGGCTCACGCTCATGTATTGCGTGAAGGTTGAAAAAGTTTGAGATTATTTAAGTACGAAACAATTGCTTGGCTTTTCATCGGGGGTGTAGAATTTGGGAACATCTTTGTGTGACGAAATGAAGCATAGCCTAACCATATGATTTTGTAGGGATGAACTTTCTTTAGCCAAGTTATTTTGAGAAGACATGATTGCTTTGATTAGTATGCTTGAAGTATTACTATTTCTTTCATCAATATGAATTTTTATTTTGAATCATTTGGATCTGAACATTCATGCCACAATAAAGAAAATTACATTGAGAATTATGCTAGGTAGCATTCCACATCAAAAATTCTGTTTTTATCATTTACCTACTCGAGGACGAGCAGGAATTAAGGTTGGGGATGCTTGATACGTCTCCAACGTATCTATAATTTTTGATTTTTCCATACTATTATATTACCCCTATTGGATGTTTATGGGGCTTATTTTACACATTTGTATCATTTTTGGAACTAACCTACTAACCGAAGGCCCAGCCCATATTGTTTTTTTGCCTATTTTAGTATTTCGAAGAAAAGGAATATCAAACGGAGTCCAAACGGAATGAAACCTTTGGGAGCGTGATTTTTGGAACGAACGTGATCTAGAGGACTTGGAGTGCAAGTCAAGAAGCAATCGAGGCGGCAAGGATATAGGAGGGCGCGCCCACCCCTCCTGTGCGTGCCCCTGTCTCCTGGGCCCCATAGGCGGCCACTGACGTACTTCTTCCTCCTATATATACCTACGTACCCCGAAAACATCCAGGGAGCCAACAAAAAACAATTTCCACCGCCGTAACCTTCTGTATCCGCGAGATCCCATCTTGGAGCCTTCGCTAGCGCTCCACCGGAGGGGGAATCGACCACGGAGGGCTTCTACATCAACACCATAGCCCCTCCGATGAGTTGTGAGTAGTTTACCATAGACGTTCGGGTCCATAGTTATTAGCTAGATGGCTTCTTCTCTCTTTTTGGATCTCAATATAATGTTCTCCCCCTCTCTTGCGGAGACCTATTCGATGTAAACTCGCTTCACGGTGTGTTTGTCGAGATCCGATGAATTGTGGGTTTATGATCAAGTTTATCTATGAGAAATATTTGAATCTTCTCTGAATTCTTTTATGTATGATTGAGTTATCTTTGCAAGTCTCTTCGAATTATCAGTTTGGTTTGGCCTACTAGATTGATCTTTCCTGCCATGGGAGAAGTGCTTAGCTTTGGGTTCAATCATACGGTGTCCTTACCCAGTGACAGAAAGGGTTGCAAGGCACGTATTGTATTGTTGCCATCGAGGATAAAAAGATGGGGTTTATATCATATTGCATCAGTTTATCCCTCTACATCATGTCATCTTTCTTAATGTGTTACTCTGTTCTTATGAACTTAATACTCTAGATGCATGCTGGATAGCGGTCGATGTGTGGAGTAATAGTAGTAGATGCAGGCAGGAGTCGGTCTACTTGTCGCGGACGTGATGTCTATATACATGATCATGCCTAGATAATCTCATAATTATTCGCTTTTCTATCAATTGCTCGACAGTAATTTGTTCACCCACCATAATACTTATGCTATCTTGAGAGAAGCCACTAGTGAAACCTATGGCCCCCGGGTCTATCTTTTATCATATAAGCTTTCAATCTACTTTTATTTGCATCTTTACTTTTTGCATCTATATTATAAAATACCAAAAATATATTTATCTTATCATACTATCTCTATCAGATCTCACTTTCGCAAGTGGCCGTGAAGGGATTGACAACCCCTTTATTGCGTTGGTTGCGAGTTCTTTGTTTGTTTGTGTAGGTGTGTGGGACTTTTGAGGAGCCTCCTACTGGATTGATACCTTGGTTCTCAAAAACTGAGGGAAATACTTATGCTACTATTGCTGCATCACCCTTTCCTCTTCAAAGAAAACCAACGCAAGCTCAAGACATAGCATCAACCATACTCTTCGGATGACAAAGTCCTTAATAAAGCGACAAGGCTCTGATACCAATTGAAAGGATCGATATAGTTTACTAGAGGGGGGTGAATATGCAACTAACAATTTTTAGCTTTTCTTTACAAAATTAAACTTTGCATCAAAGTAGGTTCTCTAGATATGCAACTAGGTGAGAAACCTATATGATGCAACAATAAGTACACAAGCAAGCAAGGGATACAACACAACTAAGCTTGCACAAGTAAAGGGACGAGATAACCAAGAGTGGAGCCGATGAAGACAAGGATGTGTTACCGAAGTTCCTTCCTTCTGAGGGGAAGTACGTCTCCGTTACAGCGGGGTGGAGGCACAATGCTCACCAAGAGGCCACTAGGGCCACCATATTCTCCTCACGCCCTCACACAATGCGAGATGCCGTGATTCCTCTATTGGTGCCCTTGAAGGTGGCGACCGAACCTTTACAAACAAGGTCGGGGCTATCTCCACAACTTAATTGGAGGCTCCCAACGACACCACGAAGTTTCACAACAATGGACTATAGCTCCGCGGTGACCTCAACCATCTAGGGTGCTCAAACACCCAAGAGTAACAAGATCCGCGAGGGATTAGTGGGGGGGGGACGATACGTCCATTTTGCATGATGCTTTTATATCAATATTTATTGCATTATGGGCTCTTATTACAAATTATGTCTCAATACTTATGGCTATTCTCCCTTATTTTACAAGGTTTACCATGAAGAGGGGGAATGCCGGCAGCTGGAATTCTGGCTTGAAAAGGAGCAAATATTGGAAACCAATTCTGCACAGCTCCAAAAATCATGAAACTCCACAAAAGTCATTTTTGGAATTAATAAGAATTATTGAGCGAAGAAAACACCAGGGGGGGCCCACAACCTGGCCAGGAGGGTGGGGGGCGCGCCCACCCCTACTGGACGCGCCCCTTGTCTCCTGGGCCCCCTAGTGGCCCTCTGGTTCCCATCTTCTGCTATATGAAGGCTTTTACACTGGAAAAAATCAGAGGCAAGCTTACGGGACGAAACTCCGCCGCCACGACGCGGAACCTTGGCGGAACCAATCTAGGGCTCCGGTAGAGCTGTTCTGTCGGGGAAACTTCCCTCTAGGAGGGGGAAATCATCACCATCGTCATCACCAACGATCCTCTCATCGGGAGGGGGTCAATCTCCATCAATATGTTCACCAGCACCATCTCTTCTCAAAACCCTAGTTCATCTCTTGTATCCAATCTTGTATCAAAACCACAAGTTGGTACATGTGAGTTGCTAGTAGTGTTGATTACTCCTTGTAGTTGATGCTAATTGGTTTACTTGGTGGAAGATCATATGTTCAGATCCTTAATGCATATTAATACTCCTTTGATTATGAACATGAATATGCTTTGTGAGTAGTTATGTTTGTTCCTGAGGACATGGATAAAGTCTTGCTATTAGTAGTCATGTGAATTTGGTATTCGTTCGATATTTTGATCAGATGTATGTTGTCTCTCCTCTAGTGGTGTTATGTGAACGTCGACTACATGACAGTTCACCATTATTTGGGCCTATAGGAAGACATTGGGAAGTAATAAGTAGATGATGGGTTGCTAGAGTGACAGAAGCTTAAACCCTAGTTTATGCGTTGCTTCGTAAGGGGCTGATTTGGATCCATATGTCTAATGTTGTGGTTAGGTTTACCTTAATACTTATTTTGTGGTTGTGGATGCTTGCAATAGGGGTTAATCGTAAGTGAGATGCTTGTCCAAGTAAGGGCAGTACCCAAGCACCAGTCCACCCACATATCCAATTATCAAAGTACCAAACGCGAATCATATGAGCGTGATGAAAACTAGCTTGACGATAATTCGCATGTGTCCTCGGGAGCACTTTTCTCATTATAAGAAATTGTCAAGGCTTGTCCTTTGCTACAAAAAGGATTGGGCCATCTTGCTGCACTTTATTTACTTTCATTGCTTGTTACCCGTTACAATTTATCTTATCACAAAATTATCTATTACCTACAATTTCAGTGCTTGCAGAGAAAACCTTACTGAAAACCGCTTGTCATTTCCTTCTGCTCCTTGTTGGGTTCGACACTCTTACTTATCTGAAGGACTACAATAGATCCCCTATACTTGTGGGTCATCAAGACTCTTTTCTGGTGCCGTTGCCGGGGAGTGAAGCGCCTTTGGTGAGTGGAACTTGGTAAGGAAACATTTATATAGTGTGCTGAAATTTTCTCTCCCTTGTTACTATGGAAACTAATCCTTTGAGGGACTTGTTCGGGGTATCTTCACCCCGACTAGAAGAGCAAAGAGTTGCTCCTCAACCTACTGAACCTACTGAAAATATTTACTTTGAGATTCCTTCGGGTATGATAGAGAAACTGCTAGCTAATCCCTTTGTAGGAGATGGAACATGCATCCCGATTTACACCTTATCTTTGTGAATGAAGTTTGTGGATTATTTAAGCTTGCAGGTACTCCCGATGATGTTGTCAAAAGGAAGGTCTTCCCTTTATCTTTGAAGGGAGATGCATTGACATGGTATAGGCTATGTGATGATACGGGATCTTGGAATTATAAACGATTGAAGGTGGAATTTCACAAGAAGTTCTATCCTATGCACCTTGTTCATCGTGATCGTAATTACATATATAATTTCTGGCCTCGCGAAGGAGAAAGCATTGCTCAAGCTTGGGGGAGGCTTAAGTCAATGTTATATTCATGCCCCAATCATGAGCTCTCAAGAGAAATGATTATTCAAAACTTTTATGCTCGACTTTGTCTCAATGATCGCACCATGCTTGATACTTCCTATGCTAGTTCTTATATGCTAAAGACTACTGAATTCAAGTGGGACTTATTGGAAAGAATTAACGCAACTCTGAAGATTGGGGTTCTGACGATGGTAAGGAGTCAGATATAACACCTAAGTTTGATTGTGTTAACTCTTTTATGGATACCGATGCTTTTCGTGGATTTAGCGCTAAATATGGACTTGACTCTAAGATAGTAGCTGCTGTTTGTGAATCTTTTGCTACTCACGTTGATCTCCCTAAAGAGAAGTGGTTTAAATATAATCCTCCCATTGAAGTAAAAGTAGTTGCACCTATTACAGTTGAAGAAAAGACTGTCAATTATAATGATCTCCTTTTCCTGTTAGGATAAAGGATCATGCTAAAACTTCAACTGTTGTTCGTAAGAGTAATACTAGAACTTATACACCTCCTGAGAAAATCAAGGTTGAACCTAGTATTGCTATGGTTAAAGATCTCTTGGATGATAATCTAGATGTGCATGTTATTTATTTCTGTGGTGAAACTGCTAATATTGCTAGACCAGATTCTAAGATACATAGACCTGTTGTAGGCATGCCTGTTATTTCTTTTAAAATAGGAGATCATTGTTATCATGGCTTGTGTGATATGGGTGCTAGTGCTAGTGCAATACCCTACGACTTATATAAAGAAATTATGCATGATATTGCACCCTCTGAATGGAAGGTATGGATGTTACTATCAATCTTGCCAATAGAGATACTATTTCACCAATTGGGATTGTTAGAGATGTTGAAGTCTTGTGTGGCAAAGTTAAATATCCTGCTGATTTTCTTGTTCTTAGTTCCCCACAAGATGACTTTTGTCCCATTATTTTTGGTAGACCCTTTTTGAATACTGTTAATGCTAGGATTGATTGCGAAAAGGAATTGTTACAATTGGCTTTGGGGATATGTCTCATGAGTTTAATTTTGCTAAGTTTCGTAGACAACCCCGTGATAAAGAACCACCTAGTAAGGATGAGATTATTGGTCTTGCTTCTATTGCCATGCCTCCTACTGATCTGTTAGAACAATATTTTCTAGACCATGAAAATGATATGTTTATGAATGAAAGAAGGGAGATAGATGAAGTGTTCCTCCAACAGGGTCCTATTCTGAAACACAACTTGCCTGTTGAAATCCTAGGGGACCCCCCTCCACCCAAGGGTGATCCCGTGTTTGAGCTCAAACCATTACCTCATAATCTTAAGTATGCTTATCTTGATGAAAAGAAAATATATCCTGTTATTATTAGTGATAACCTTTTAGAGCAAGAAGAAGAAAGATTATTGAAAACTCTGAGGAAGCACCGTGCTGCTATTGGATATACTTTGGATGACCTTAAGGGCATTAGTCCCACTCTATGTCAACACAAAATAAATGTGGAGAAAGATGCCAAACCAGTTAGAGACCCTCAACAAAGATTGAATCCTAAAATGAAAGAAGTGGTAAGAAAGGAGATACTAAAGCTCCTTGAGGCAGGTATAATTTATCCCGTTGCTGATAGTGATTGGGTAAGTCCTGTCCATTCCGTTCCTAAAAAGGGAGGTATTACTGTCATTCCTAATGATAAAGATGAATTGATCCCGCAAAGAATTAGTACAGGTTATAGGATGGTAATTGATTTCCGTAAGTTAAATAAATCTACTAAGAAAGATCATTACCCTTTACCTTTTATTGATCAAATGCTAGAAAGACTATCCAAACATACACATTTCAGCTTTCTAGATGGTTATTCTGGTTTCTCTCGAATACCTGTGTTAGCGGAGGATCAATCAAAAACTACTTTTACTTGCCCTTTTGGTACTTTTGCTTATAGATGTATGCCTTTTGGTTTATGTAATGCACCTGCTACCTTTCAAAGATGCATGATGGCTATATTCTCTGACTTTTGTGAAAAGATTTGTGAGGTATTCATGGATGATTTCTCAGTTTATGGATCCTCTTTTGATGATTGCTTGAGCAACCGTGATCGAGTTTTGCAGAGATGCGAAGACACTAGTCTCGTCTTGAATTGGGAAAAGTGCCACTTTATGGTTAGTGAAGGCATTGTCTTGGGGCATAAGATTTCCTAGAGAGGTATTGAAGTTGATAAAGCTAAAGTTGATGCTATTGAAAAGATCCCATGTCCCAAGGACATAAAAGGTATAAGAAGTTTCCTTGGTCATGCTGGTTTTTATGGGAGGTTCATTAAGGACTTTTCTAAAATCTCTAGGCCTCTGACTAATTTATTGCAAAAAGATATTCCTTTTGTCTTTGATGATGATTGTGTAGAAGCATTTGAAATACTTAACAAAGCTTTGATCAGTGCACCTATTTTTCAGCCGCCTGATTGGAATTTACCTTTTGAAATTATGTGTGATGCTACTAATTATGCTGTAGGTGCTGTTCTAGGGCAAAGAGTTGATAATAAATTGAATGTTATCCAGTATGCTAGTAAAACTCTTGATACTGCCCAGAGAAATTATGCTACTACTGAAAAAGAGTTCTTACATTGTTGATTCTAAAGTTACTATTCACACTGATCATGCTGCTATTAAATATCTTATGGAAAAGAAAGATGCTAAGCATAGACTCATTAGATGGGTTCTCCTGCTCCACGAATTTGATTTGCATATTATTGATAGAATGGGAGCTGAGAACCCCGTTGCAGACAACTTGTCTAGGTTAGAGAATGTTCTTGATGACAAACTACCTATTGATGATAGCTTTCCTGATGAACAATTAGCAGTCGTTAATGCTTCTCATACTGCTCTTTGGTATGCTGATTATGCTAATTACATTGTTGCTAAATTTATACCACCTAGTTTCACATACCAGCAAAAGAAAAAGTTCTTTTATGATTTAAGACATTACTTCTGGGATGACCCACACCATTATAAAGAAGGAGTAGATGGTGTTATTAGACATTGTGTACCTGAGCATGAACAGGAACATATCCTACGCAAGTGTCAGTCTGAATCATATGGAGGACACCACGCTGGAGATAGAACTTCACATAAGGTATCCAGTTTTTATTGGCCTACTCTCTTCAAAGATGCTCGTAAGTTTGTCTTATCATGTGATGAATGTCAAAGAATTGGTAATATTAGTAGACGTCAAGGAATGCCTATGAATTATTCTCTCGTTATTGAACCATTTGGTGTTTGGGGCTTTGATTATATGGGACCTTTCCCTGCCTCCAGTGGTTACACACGTATTTTAGTTGTTGTTGATTACGTTACTAAGTGTGTAGAAGCTATGCCAACTAGTAGTGCTGATCATAACACTTCTATTAAGATGCTTAAAGAAGTTATTTTTCCGAGGTTTGGAGTCCCTAGATATCTTATGACTGATGGTGGTTCACATTTTATTCATGGTGCTTTCCGTAAGATGCTTGCTCAGTATGATGTTAATCATAGAATTGCATCTCCTTATCACCCGCAGTCTAGTGGTCAAGTAGGGTTGAGAAATAGAGAGCTCAAATTAATTTTGCAAAAGACTATCAATAGGTCTAGAAAGAATTGGTCCAAGAAATTTGACGATGCATTATGGGCCTATAGAACTGCATATAAAAATCCTATGGGTATGTCTCCGTATAAGATGGTATATGGGAAAGCATGTCACTTACCTCTTGAACTTGAACATAAAGCATATTGGGATATTAAAGAGCTGAACTATGACTTCAAGCTTGCCGGTGAGAAGAGGTTGTTTGATATTAGCTCACTTGGTGAATGGAGAACCCAAGCCTATGAGAATGCCAACTTGTTCAAAGAAAAAGTCAAATGCTGGCATGACAAAAGAATACAAAAGCGAGAATTTAATGTAGGAGATTATGTGTTATTATTCAACTCTCGCTTAAGATTTTTTGCAGGAAAACTTCTCTCTAAATGGGAAGGTCCTTACGTTATCGAGGAAGTCTATCGTTTCGATGCCATAAAAATCAACAACTTCGAAGGCACAAGTCCGAGGGTGGTGAACGGTCAAAGAATTAAACATTATATCTCAGGTAATCCTATCAATGTTGAAACTAATATTATTGAGACCATAACCCCGGAGGAATACATAAGGGACACTTTCCAGAACGTTTCAGACTCCAAAAAGGAATAGGTATGTGGTACGGTAAGTAAACCGACTCCAAAACAATTCTAATGGCATTTTTTATCCGTTTTGGAATATTTGAGAATTTTGGAAAGAAAGAAGTAATCTGGGAAGGACACGAGGCCTCCACAAGGGTGGAGGGTGCGCCCACCCTTCCTGGGCGCGCCCCCTTGTCTCGTGGCCACCTCGTGTGCCTCCCGGACTCCGTTTTCTTGCACGTTACGTAATTTGGTCGGTAAAAATTCATTATATAATCTCCCGGAGGCTTTGACCACCGTATCACGCAAATATCCTCTTTTTTCATTTCGGGCTATTTTTCTGACAAATCTAGAGCACCATGACGTTTCCAAGCGCTCCCAAGGACAAGTTTTTCGAGAGGGTTATCAACCCCTATCTCGCGGAGGTGCTGAAACACCCTCAAACCATTGAGATGCGTGAGAGGGTGCTGCACATCCGCGATGTGGAGGGACCAAGGTGTATCGGAAGCGTGGAGACAAAGCTCGAAGCCATGGAGCAACAAGTTTTCAAGTGCCAAGGGATGGTGGAGCGTGGACTCAACGCCAACCAGATGATGATCACTGAGTTCACCAACAACCACAAGCTATATGCCAAGATCATTGGGGAGACCATCTTCAAGCTTCAAGAGAAAATCGAGCACCTCCAAGCACAGATCTATGACCTGCAAAACCAAAATTGTGAGTATGAATATAGATTCAAGAGGATGAGTTTGGCTGCAGATTTGAGGATCCCAGAGACTCGATCATCCTTCTATGATGGTGAGCCTATGCCTTGGAAGATGGACGACAAGCCTACATCATCAACAACTCCTACTTCACCACCTCCGAGGACATAATCACATGGGTATGGGCACTCCCCTTGGCAACTGCCAAGCTTGGGGGAGGTGCCCCGGTATCGTATCACCATCACACTCCTATATTTACTATTTTACTTAGTTCAATCCTTTTAGTAGTATCTTGATCTAGTAGATTGAAGTTTTGGTATCAAGTAGTTTTGAGTTTTGCTTTGTAATCTATTTTATGTAATCGAGTCCGTGAGCTATCTATAATAAATATTGTTGTTGAGTCAAGGGCTTTGCTATCTTGCTATGATCTTGAGAAAGTAGAAAGAATAAAAAGAATAAAAATAGTTCATATTAATCTTATGGATAGTAATGACTTCACACATAAAAAGTATGAGGCATAAAAGTTGTTGAGAGTTGACAAACGTAGTTCTGGCCATCGTTGCAATTAATAGGAAGTAATAAGGAAAGAGAGGTTTTCACATACAAATATACTATCTTGGACAACTTTTATGATTGTGAGCACTGATTAAGTATGACATGCTAAAAGAATTGATGTTGGACAAGGAAGACAACATAATGGTTTATGTTTTCTCACATCTCAGTTAAAGTATATTGTCATTGATCTTCCCAACATGTTGAGCTTGCCTTTTCCCCTCATGCTATCCAAACTCCTCGCACCAAGTAGAGATACCACTTGTGCTTCCAAATATCCTTAAACCCAGTTTTCGCCATGAGAGTCCACCATACCTACCTATGGATTGAGTCAGATCCTTCAAGTAAGTTGTCATGTTGCAAGAAATAAAAATTGTTCTCTAAATATGTATGACTTATTAGTGCAGAGAAAATAAGCTTTATACGATCTTGTTATGGAAGCAATAAAAGCGACGGACTGTATAATAAAGGTCCATATACAAGTGGCAATATAAAGTGACGTTCTTTTGCATTAAGATTTTGTGCATCCAACCCTAAAAGCACATGACAACCTCTGCTTCCCTCTGCAAAGGGCCTATCTTTTACTTTATGCTTGAGTCAAGGTGATCTTCACCTTTCCCTTTTTCATTTTATCCTTTGGCAAGCTCCTCGTGTTTGCAAGATCTTGATATATATATATATATATATATATATATATATATATATATATATATATCCAATTGGATGTAAGTTAGCATGAATTATTATTGTTGACATCACCCAAAGGTGAATACGTTGGGAGGCAACACAATAAGCCCCTATCTTTCTCAGTGTCCGGTTGAAACTCCATAACCACAAGTACTGCGTGAGTGTTAGAAATTTTAGAAGACTATATGATATTTGAGTATGTGGACTTGCTGAAAAGCTCTATTCTCGACTCTTTCTGATGTTATGATAAATTGCAATTGCTTCAATGACTGAGATTATAGTTTGTTAGTTCCCAATGAAGTTTCTGAACCATACTTGACATTGTGAATTGATTGTTACTTGAGCATAAGAAACCATATGACAAAATCCTATTTATGTTGTTGTTATAAGAATGATCATGATACCCTCATGTCTGTATTTTATTTTTATCGACACCTCTATCTCTAAACATGTGGGCATATTTTTCGATTTTAGCTTCCGCTTGAGGACAAGCAAGGTCTAAGCTTGGGGGAGTTGATACGTCCATTTTGCATCATGCTTTTACATCAATATTTATTGCATTATGGGTTGTTATTACACATTATATCTCAATACTTATGGCTATTCTCTCTTATTTTACAAGGTTTACCATGAAGAGGGGGAATGCCGGCAGCTGGAATTCTGGCTGGAAAAGGAGCAAATATTGGAAACCTATTCTGCACTGCTCCAAAAATCCTGAAACTCCACGGAAGTCATTTTTGGGATTAATAAGAATTACTGAGCGAGGAAAACACCAGAGGGGGTCCACACCCTGGCCAGGAGGGTGGGGGGCATGCCCACCCCTACTGGGCGCGCCCCCTATCTCCTGGGCCCCCTGGTGGCCCTTCGGTGCCCATCTTCTGCTATATGAAGGCTTTTACCCTGGAAAAAATCAGAGGCAAGCTTATGGGACGAAACTCCGCCGCCATGATGCGGAACCTTGGTGGAACCAATCTAGGGCTCCGACAGAGCTGTTCTGTCAGGGAAACTTCCCTCCGGGAGGGGGAAATCATCACCATCGTCATAACCAGTGATCCTCTCATCGGGAGGGGGTCAATCTCCATCAACATCTTCACCAGCACCATCTCCTCTCAAAACCCTAGTTCATCTCTTGTATCCAATCTTGTATCAAAACCACAAATTGGTACGCGTGGGTTGCTAGTAGTGTTGATTACTCATTGTAGTTGATGCTAATTGGTTTACTTGGTGGAAGATCATATGTTCAGATCCTTAATGCATATTAATACTCCTCTGATTATGAACATGAATATGTTTTGTGAGTAGTTACGTTTGTTCTTGAGGACATGGGTGAAGTCTTGCTATTAGTAGTCATGTGAATTTGGGGTTGGCTCAATATTTTGATGAGATGTATGTTGTCTCTCCTCTAGTGGTGTTATGTGAACGTCGACTGCATGACACTTCACCATTATTTGGGCCTAGAAGAAGGCATTGGGAAGTAATAAGTAGATGATGGGTTGCTAAAGTGACAGAAGCTTAAACCTTAGTTTATGCGTTGCTTCGTAAGGGGCTGATTTGGATCCATATGTCTAATGTTGTGGTTAGGTTTACCTTAATACTTCTTTTGTAGTTGCAGATGCTTGCAATAGGGGTTAATCATAAGTGGGATGCTATTCCAAGTAAGGGCAGTACCCAAGCACCGGTCCACCCACATATCAAATTATCAAAGTACCTAACGTGAATCATATGAGCGTGATGAAAACTAGCTTGACGATAATTCCCATGTGTCCTTGGGTGTGCTTTTCTCATTACACTACAAAAAAAGAGAGAATTCCTTATTTAACACTGTGTTAAAACTTTTTGCCCTATTTAACACTGGAAAAAAATTTCTTCCCTATCTAACAATTCGTCTAAATTTTGTGCCCTTTACGACACTTTTGTCCATTTTGAGCCTTAACTGTGTTAAATGAAACTTGAAAAGTCGATTTTGCCCCTCATGTGATATGTGATCAAAATTTTGATAAATGTTAATATTGTATGTATGTAACTGGATCGGGTTTGGTAGCTATGTCAGTCAACTTTCAAGAAAAATCAATCAACCGCTTATGCTAGCTCTGGTGTACGTGCGTGTACAAGTGCTCTGAGTTGCATGGTGTAACTTTTCTTGTATTAATCACATCTGTGAAGTTACATATACATACATACCGGTACAATGAGTGGGCAGCTCCCTACCGAATCTAAATACTAGTAGAAAGGTTGTCGAGTAGGCGGAGACATGCGGAGCGCGGCGCAGTTGCACTTGCATCCTACATGCGCGCTTGTTGACCGAGTCCACGAGCTGGTCCTTGTGTATCATTTTGGTCAGGCGTGTCTTGATGTCTGGCAAGGATGTGCGCGACGCCTTGCCCAGGTTGCCTCTTGTTAGGACGTGCGGCCGAGGAGCTCGACCACAGGGACGGGGCATGTACTGTAGTCGACAGCTCATCGACGTATTCCAGATGGCTGGTTCATATTATCCGAGGGGCAAAAGTATCTTTTTACATGCAATTTAACAACGTTAGATGAAAAAATAGGCAAAAGTGTCATAAAAGGCATAAAACTTAGACTCCATGTTAAGTAGGGAAGAAAAAGTTTTCTAGTGTCAAATAGGGAAATACATTTTAAAGTAGTGTTAAATAAGGAATTTTCTCACAAAAAATACACTTCCGTGATGGTACGTGTTTGTCACAGTAGGTCGCGTTTTTTGTCATGCATGTACATCCATGACGATTTTATGACAGAATCAAGATAGTCATACCTGTGTTCTCGTAGAAGTGTTCCATGACATGACCAAAATTATCATCATGGAAGTGTCCACTTCCATGACAATAAATCGCGCGTCACAGAAGTGCTTTCGTCAAGGGTGACCGACATGTGGCATCCACCATAAAGGAACGCCGTTAAGCTATCGGGTCGGGTTTTGGATCCGATAACCCGTTAACAGCCCCGACCAATGGGGATTTTCCACATGTAAAATCATCATTGGCTAGAGGAAACACGTGTCGGCTCATCGTTGGGACAGATGTCATCCACTCATTGGACAGAAGGCGCCTATGATACGTCGACACGTGGCACGGCCCAACAGAGGCCCATTCCTGTGAGAAGGCCGACCCGTTTGACTTGGTCAAAAGGTGGCGGGCCGGCCCATGGAAAGCATGTTAACGGCATATTCACATATAGCCCATTTACAGCCCGCTAACGCAAGGCCTGTTACACCCTATCCGAATTAGGCCTAGTAGTGTCATCTGGGCCATCCAATATGATTCCGGCCCATTTTCACTTCTGGCCATGTATGGCCCATGACGTCTTTCGGCCGATATGAGGCCCTATGTAACTGTTGGCCTATTAACGGCCCGTGGTGAAACTGGCCCGTAATGAACGGTGTATCACTTTACACACATTAACGGGCCGTGGTGAAACTGGCCCGTAATGAACAGTGTATCACTTTATACCCATTAACGGCCCGTTATTCCGTTGGGCCATTTCCAGCCCATGTTATCTTCCGGCCTTCTCAGAGCCCATTTATTCTTGGGCTCAGTTCCAGCATTCGTTTACTTACGACCCGTTACTGTCATTTTCTGCCTGTGGGCCAAATTCAGCATGTGGTTACAGTCGGCCCGTTTGTGGTCCGTTAATACGTTGGGCTGTTTTCATAGCGTCATCAAATACGGCCTATTAACGATGGCCCGTTATGGTTGGCCCATGAACGGATGATTCCAACTCTAGCCCATTTACGGCCATAATGCGGCCTATTATTGGCCCATGTTTGGCCAATCGATCATACGGCCCGTATAAGGCCCATTGATGATACGTCCCGTAGAAGGCCCACTGTTTCTACGGCCCATAGAAGGCCCATTGTTTCTATGGCCCATAGAAGGCCTACTGTTTCTACGGCCCGTAGAAGGCCCACTGTTTCTACGGCCCGTAGGAGGCCCAGTGTCACTACAGCAAATATTAGCCCATGGATATTGTGGCCTAGTTTTAAAAATAGGTTATTGCAGCCACTAGCAAACCACGGAAAAAGAACTGCACTGACTACAAGCAAACACATAAACAAGACAACAAGGAAATAAATAAGCAAGCAAGTTATGCTAGGCTATCACGGCTATTACACATATTACATCCACTGGGCACCAAAGTTCGCCACCAGTGCAAATATAGGGAACAGAGCAGCATATAAATGCCGCAACAAAACAAGTCCAGAACTGAAACCACTTCAGAAGAGTTCAAGAAACAATATCCTGGGTACCCACAATGCTGGCAAGATGCTTAGCATGCTTATTAACTTTCTCTTGTTTGGTGCTTAAATCCTCCAGCGCTTGCTGTTGCACAAGAAAGTACGCATCTGAATTCTGCATGGACTTCCTCAGTCCTTCGGCTTCTTGCCGCAGCACAGCTGACTGATGCCTTTCAGCTTGTAGCTGAGACTGAAGAAGCCGAAGTGATTCAGGCAGCGAGTTCGAAGAGCTTGTGCCAGCGGTACTGGCCAGTAACTCGAACACTACATCAACACAGGACTATAGGGTTTTCTCACTATCTACAAGATCGTTTTTATCACCTTTATTGGAGACCAACAGGGTTGTCTCACTATCTTGAACCTTATCGGCATTACTTTCTCTACCATTGCATAGTGGGGTGCTCTTCTCCAATATTTTGTTTGCATACTACAAGAGAAACAAGCAGACACATCACAGGTTTAGCTTGTAGTATACCAAACTCATTTTGGTAAACCGGTTCAGTAGTAGGGCGGACAGGATAACAGCATGAAACAAACATATATCTATGTACTATGGTCACTGTATTTTCCATATCATTCTAGTTTATGTTCCCTAATCAAGATAGAGACACAGTTCAACTCATATATTTTTAAGACACAGCAGCATAGACAGAATATAAGTGTGAGAAACTACACAACATTGGCATCACTTGTAATGTGCATCACATGAGAACATAATTGTTTATACAACTTAAACTGAAATCAACATAGAGCAAGAAGTTAGAACAACAATCCAGTTAAAGAAATAGGTTTAAAGCATACCTGTTGCACCATTGGAGTTTCAATTGGATCCTTCAAATTCGAAAGTAGTTGGTATGAGTAAATACAGTGATGCAACAGCAAAGGAGTATGGACCATAGCTACGGAATCTGACCTGAGAACAGTTGCTCTTCTGCTTTAAACGTGGAGTTTGGGTTAGTTGTGGTGGTCTTCGTGCTTTGGGCATTGCAGTAGCTTTACAAACTGCTCGTGTGGGGGTACTCTGTGGTGGACATGGTGCTTTGTCAACTATAAGTGGGTTACTATCCGTTGGGGTTGCGGTTAGATGGGTTGTAGTTGGTTCTCTGCCCAACGGTGTAAGTGTACAATCTGGAAGAGTCTCGATTATGTGTGGTGGGGCTAGTTTGTGGGCTAGTACAACCATTGTTCTATCTGCATGGACGGGTAGCACTGTCTTTTGTGAAGAACGGGTTTTTGCTCCCTTAGATACTGCCATCACCCCCTGCAATTCAAATGGCTGATAAAGAAGAAAAGAAATTGAACGTACAGACATTGTATGATAGATAGATGTGGTAATTCACATATATGTTGTCTAACTAAATAGGACATCATGACACAATTTCACATATATGATGCCTAACTAAATAGGATAGCATGACACAGTTTCAGATATATGATGGATAACTTAACAGGATATAATGGCATAATTCAACATATGATGAGTACCTAAATAGGATGACATGACAAAACTATATGATGTCTTTCTAAAATAGGTTGGGATGAAATAATTCACATACATGTTGTCTAAGTATACAAGATGGCATGATATAATTGACATAATTGATTCATATACTAAGCAGCTGGCACTCGCATGTATGATCTCTAAACTAAGCAGATAGAATTCAATATTGTGCATATGATGTCTAAACTAAGCAATGCAAGACACCATATGCATCATAGGAGAAATATAAACATTGCAACTTAGAGCATACACCTCAGGTGGGATATATGACTGGTCATCTGTCTCTGAATCCTCCTCTGAGGAGCTCCCTGTAACCATTGAGATATATGCTTCAACAGGTACCATTGCCTGCTCTGAGGACCTTGTTTTCACTCCAGATTTTTTCCATAACCGGCTCAAATGGCTGATACACATGAAGAGTAGTTAAATATACACAGATTGTTGACAAATGGAATACGTAATGAAAAAAAATGGCATGAGATAATTCACATATATGATGCCTGGCTCCATGGCGGTGCATAATTCACATATATGATAACTGGCTGAAAAACATGGCGTTGCATAATTCACATATCTGATATAGAAAGCAAACAGGAGGCATTCACACAAAGCATGTCTAATCTAAGCAGATGGCATGGCAATGCAAGACACTATATGCATGATATGAGAAATATAACCCAGCCAAGTTAGAGCATGCACCTCGGGGGGGGAATACGACTGGTCATCTATCTCTGAATCCTCCTCTGAGAAGCTATCAGTAACCAGCAAGAAATCTGCATCGACAGGTAGCACTGACTGCTCAGAAGACCTTGTTTTCACTCCAGATTTTCCCATGACCGACTCAAATGGCTGATGCACAGGCAGAGTAGATGAATGTATAAACATTGTTGACAAATGGAATACATTATGGAAAAAAATATGGCACGGTACAATTCACATATACAATGACTGGCTAAACATGATGGCATTGCATGATTCACGTATATGATGCCTGGCTAAAGAAGATGGAATTTCATAATTCCCATATACTCCCTCCGTTCCTAAATATTTATCTTTTTAGAGATTTCAAATGGACTACCACATATGGATGTATATAGACATATTTTAGAGTGTAGATTCACTCATTTTGTTTCGTATGTAGTCACTTGTTGAAATCTCTAAAAAGACAAATATTTAGGAATGGTGGGATTATGATATAGAAACCAAACAGGTGGCATTCACACAAAGCAAATCTAAACTAAGATGATGACATATAAGATGTATAATGTAAGCAATGCAAGGCGCCATATGCATGATATGACCAACATCAGCATGCCAGGTTAGAGCAAACACCTCAGGTGGTAAACAGGCGTGGTCGGCTCCTTCTGAATCTCCATCTGAACAGTTATCTTCCTCTAGAATACAATCTGGAAATGAAGGAGGGGGGGGGGGCACTTCGCCCACCATGGAGCGGCGTTTGCATGACATTATATTCGCACGCAACGGTCTTCTCTTTTTCTCTACATGTTCAGTACGATTGTGTACAATATCTGACATGCATAATAAAAAAAATAGTTAGATTTTGTAAGGCCTAAGGGGTGCATGCAAAAATCAAGACTGATGGTAGCAAACGACTGGATGGATCCAAAACTAATGATAGCAGGTAGATTATAGCTTCAGTTTAAAAAGATAGACAATGGATCATCTATTGTTTGTTGCCCACCCAACATGAACCACATAGAAGACCCCAGATGAACCAGATAGTAGAAAGATACTATTCGTTGCTGGCTCAATATGAGACCCATGGGAAATTCAAAACTCAAGATTGAACGATAAAGTAGAAGGTAATAATAACCGATGTATAACGTAAGCAAACACGAAAGACTGAGACCTCTCTTCCAAAACTGTGTAGTCCTCAGGTTCATCTGCTCAGTCGATGATGGTAATGTAGTTGGCGTGGCTGCCGGCAACGGGGAAGATGATTTGAGGCGGCGAAAGAAAGTCTGCAGGGGGGATCTCTGCTGCAGTGAACGCTTCTGTTGATGGTGCACCTCAGGTGGGGTGGATGACGGCGCGACAGGAGCAGTGTCACATCCCTAGTTCTAGTATGCTCGAGGCTAGCTAGTCATTTGTGCATCATGTTTAAATTCCATTTAATTTTGAAATGGGGATTTGTGAAACCCTCAGAATCATTTTTGGAAATGACCCAAATAAAAATTGCTCCAAAAAGGTCCAAGAAAATGCTCATGTTGCTCTCTGAAAATATTGGACAGAGATAAAAATCAAACCAATATTTTTAAGAGCTCATAAGTATTTATTTTGGGCATTTGGAATTAATGCATAAATATTTGCATTGGATATATATTTGTTATATATAATATATGTCCAAAAAAATTATGCCATTTGTTGAGGAGCTCTGGAATAATACCACTAGTTCCTACAAAAATTGGCACAAGTAAATAAAATGATTTAGTATTTTTATTAAATCAAAACAAACGTCAGAAAAATAGAAAAGAAAAAGAAATGGAAAAACCTACCTGTACTTACCTGGCGCTTAGCTCCTGTGCTGGCCCAGCACTGTGTGGCCTGGTCGGCCCAGCTGGCCAGCCCGGCCCACCTGTTCCCCCTCCCCTATCGTCTTCCTCCCGCCAGAAGGACGGGCGCGTGCCCGACGCATGCACCGCCGCGCCGCGCCACCTCCTCCCTCCCTGCCTGCCTGTCCTCCCCCTCGTCGCACTGGATGCCCTGGACGTCGCCACGCCCCCCCGAACCCTCTCACTCTCCCCCGGGTCCTCTCCTCTCCTCTCCCTCGCTCTCTCTCTCACGGCCGAACGCCACCGTCACTGCCGCTCGCCGTAGCCGTAGCCACCGCACCCCTCGAGAGCTTCTGAGACGTACCTGAGCTCCGCGCCGTCGTCCTCGTCCTCCCTGTCAAGCCATGCAAGCCGGAGCACCCCGTGGAGCCGTCACCGCCGTCGTCTTCATCATCGGCTGCCGGAGATCGCCATCGACATGCCGTCGTCTCCAAGCCGTCCCCAAGCGCGCTGAGATCACCGAAGGCCTCGCCGTGAGTTCCTCTACCGAACCCCTCTTCTCCCCCTCGCTTTTGCGCCCCGTAGCTCCATCCCCCTTCATGGCCGTAGTTCCTCGCCGCCGTCCATGTCGCCGCCGTCGCCCTGGCCACCGCAGCCCGTAACCGAGCGCGTCAACGTGCTCCTGGTGCCACGAGGGTGCCGCAGAGCCCCTCGGGTGGCCTCCCCGTGCGCCCTAGCCGCGCGCCCGCTCGAGCCATGCTCCGTCCTCCGCCCCGAGCTCCGCTCCAGCGAGCTCCGGCCACCCCCCAGCTCCTCCCACCTGCCCCACCAGATGCGCGAGAGCCCGGGCTATGCCCCGGTGCTCTCAGACACCGTCCCCGTGGCCTGTGGCGCGGACTCCGCCGCGTCCAGAGGTCGCCGGAGGCGAGCCCCGTCGCCTGAGCCCTGCCACGTGGGCCCGGCCCGTCAGGTGATTAGCTTAGTGCTAATCATCGCTTATTTAACCCACTGACGTTGACATGTGGGCCCAGTGCCCCCTAATCTTTAATTAAACTAAACTAACCCCCCTGTTTAACCCGTGTCACTGACGTGTGGCCCCACATGTCAGGTTTGACCCGGTCAGCCACGGTTGATTCGCTGACGTCATGCCTCTGTAATGCTGACGCAGTTATTCATTTTCTGGATTTAAAATTAATCAGGAAATTCCACAAAATGATTTAAACTTCAAAAATTCATAGAAATTCTATCGTAGCTCAGATTGAAATAATATATATATGAAAAATTATCAGAAAAATGTAATCTATCCATCTGTACTAGTTTCATGCATGACAAACCAACCTAAACCTGCTGTATAGGTGAAAACATATAAATGGCATATATAAGAGCTTACTTTGGAGATGCATTTGAGTTTTTGGTTCAAATGGACTCCATCCAGATAACACCTTGTTGCATTAGCTCAAACATCATCACATCTACATGCCATGATCATGCATCATATTGTTGCATATGCTTGTGTTTTGATTGTCGACACCGTTCCTTCTCGATAGGTCCTGCTCCAGAGAGTGTTCCAGAGTACCTGTCTAAGGAGCAGTGCCACCCTGTTGATCTACCAGGCAAGCAAACCCCCTTGTTCATTCCGATACAATCATACTCTCTCGGTCTTGCTCTCAGTTATTGCATGAGGACAACAACGATTCATCTGCTACTTTGTGCTGCGGTAGTTGAACCCATTCCTCTGCATGACCTGTCATTGCCAAAGTAAATAGTTGAAACCCACTAGCATGTGTAGGAGTTGATTGAGCCATGTTGTGTTCCTACCATGCCATGCTTGCTATTGCTTAGAGTTGTCTCAGGTCTGATTCATTGGGAATGAATTGGAGTGAACCAGTTCTATGTTCTGATGCTGAGAGTGAAGTGTGTGAACACGATTTGGTAAAGGTAGCGGTGAGAGTCCATGTAGGAGTACATGGTGGGTTGTCTCACTGGAACCGTCCTTAAGCACTAAGTTCTATGTATGTTGTCCAATGACTCGATACTACCACACATTGGGTTCCGGTAACTCGACCCCTCTCGACTTATTAACCAACTTGATCTCTGTCCAAGAGTCGCAACTAGTTTCTGGTGTTTGTAGGTAGTGCTATTTTTCTACCAAGTGGCACCCGGCAGGGTGGGCTTGGGACAGAGTAGGCACACGTGGCCTGGTGTACCGAGTGGCACCCGGATGGTGGGCTCGAGAACCCTGCACACATCGTTTGGGGCCGTGAGCGACACCCCGGCCGGATCTCCTTGCGGATGGAACCCGAATAGGCGATAAACCTGGGCTAGAGTCTTGTGTGGTTAGTCAGGTCGTGGCCGACTCCCTCGCCGGGCTTCCGCTTGAAGGTTGCCGAGATACACGACGTGTACATGGTGGTAAGTGGCAAGAGCGTGTGTGAAGAAGTACACCCCTGCAGGGTTAACATGATCTATTCGAATAGGCGGGTCCGCGGTTATGGACTTCTTGGATGCTTACATGGTACATAGACAACTTGAAGTGGATACTCTAAAATGCTCAAGACAAGTGTGAGTGCTATGGATGGCCTTCTCGTAGGGAGACGGGGATGAATCCATAGTAGTGTATTGTGTGGTGATTAATGGACTCGTGTCCGCCATATCATCTCAAGAGTTTCTGGTAGTCGTAGAACAGGATAGCCACAGAGTCAAAGCTGGCTTGCTGCAACTAAACCCCACATTACCCTCTTGATACAAATGCATGTATGATAGGATCTGATGTAAGTCTTGCTGAGTACCTTTGTACTCATGTTGCTTTATTTATGTTTTTGCAGCGGAGACTTCGGTCTTACTAGTGTCTTGTGGACTTCGACAAGTAGCTTGTACCTTAGCTACGATCTTGACCGGATGATGTAGATAGTCAGGCTCTTCAGCCTTTTTCATTTGTAGATGTCTGTACTCAGACATGTAATGCTTCCGCTTGTTGCTTGTATGCTCTGAATGATGGGTCCTGTGACCCCTGTTTGCAATAAATGTTATGATGGCTCTTTGAGCCTTATCTATATGAGTTGTTGAGTTATGCTGTGATGCCATGTTGTACAGCACATACTTGCATGTTATGCGTACGTGTAATGTGTATTGCTATGTGTGGGATCTGACTATCTAGTTGTTTATCCTTAGTAGCCTCTCTTACCGGGAAATGTCTCCTGGTGCTTCCACTGAGCCCTGGTAGCTTGCTACTGCTCCGGAACACTTAGGCTGGCCGGCATGTGTCCTTCTTCGTTCCTGTGTCTGTCCCTTCGGGGAAATGTCCCGCGGTGTCTACCGGAGTCCTGTTAGCCTGCTACAGCCCGGTTTACCGGAGTCCTGCTAGCCCAGTTGCTACAGCCCAGATTCACTCGCTGATGACCGACACGGTCGATGCTGGGTCATGTATGCCTGTCCCTGTAAGTTAGTGCCACTTTGGGTTCACGACTAGCCATGTTAGCCCGGGTTCTTTGTCATATGGATGCTAGCGACACTATCATATACGTGTGCCAAAAGGCGCAAACGGTCTCGGGCATGGTAAGGCGACACCCGTGGGAATACCGTGCGTGAGGCCGCAAACTAATATGAGGTGTTACATGCTAGATCGGTGTGGCATGGAATCAGGGTCCTGACAGTTTTGGTATCAGAGCCTGACTGCCTGTAGGATTACCAAGCCAAACTGGTCGAAGTTGAGTCTAGAAATTCTTTAGTTATGTAAGGGAATTGATTGTGGGAAGGAACGTAAGGCCCTTTTTACTCCTTTACCTCATGGCCTTCTGATCTGAGTCATCCTATCTTTCCTAACGGGGTTAAGGAACTAGGCTTCTCTTCCGTCTATCAGGATCACGTGTTACTACTCCGTAGTCCCGTAGGATTGGTTGATCAGAGTCATATCCCAGTTTCGAGTACTTCCGGTGTAGTCTGTTTAGTACTATCTCAGAACCTTGAGTGATGATGATGAGTATGTTACTACCCCATTTTTAGCAGGATGTCTCATTCTGAGCATTTTACTGCCGTTATGCTACCGGAATTTCCCTAGGAGTTTGAGAGTTACTAATTTCCTTGTCCTACATTCTACAGCCTATAGTTGATGCTGATTCCGTCCTTGGTTTCGTTTCTCAGGATGTCATCAGTTAAGCGAAGTTCTGTTGCTCGTAGCCAGAACCGCAGAGATGGTAGGGACGAGGATCCTCCCGACCAGCCTTCGTTGGCAGAGTTCATGTTAGAAATGGAGAGGAACAAGCGTAGGTCTAACCGCTTGTTGGCACGTATCGAGGAGAACACCGCACATCAGTTCAAAGGGTCTGTAACCATTCATGACTTCATTCGCTTGCACCCACCTACCTTTCATCATTCCATCGAGCCACTCGATGCAGATGACTGGCTCCATAGCACCACTCATAAGCTGCGTTCCGTGAACGTAGCTGAAGATGACAAGGTCACCTATGCCACATACCACCTGGAAGGTCCTGCTAGTCTTTGGTGGCAGAACTATGAGGCTATGCTTCCAGCTAGCCAGATTCCTACCTGGAGAGATTTCACTGAGGCTTTTCGCGAGCATCACATTCCTGAAGCCCTCATCGATCGCAAGAGAGAAGAGTTCTGTAATTTCACCCAGAGCAAGATGGCTATTGATGCTTCCAGTAGAGAGTTTGAGAACCTCGCCCGCTATGCCACAGAAGAGGTGTCCACGGACGCCAAGAAGCAAGCTAGGTTCCGGAAGGGTCTCAACCCCAAGTTGCATCGTGATCTCCACCTGCATCATTGTGATACATTCCTAGCTCTTGTGAACAAGGCCATTAATGTAGAGACACCTCAGCTCACTTACGAGGAGTCTCGTAAGCACACCCGTGATTTGGGATCCTCCTCCGGTTCTAGTTCCCAGAAGCGCCGGATTTGGGTTCCAAACTCCGCTCTTCCTTCTGGATATACACCAAGGCCATCTCATGTGGTGCCTCACCCAGCTCAGTCGTATGTTCCACCCAGGCCTACTGGTAGACCGCTTGTTAGTGCGGGTCCATGTCCAACTTCAGGGACTTGCTTCACATGCGGGAAGCCAGGACACTATGCATGTGACTGCTCTCAGACTAGTTATGCTCCACCCTAGCCCGAGAAGTCTGTTGGCCATGGTAAGCCATCAAGCAAGACGATCAGTGCCAAGTCAGCCCCCACTGAACGTGGACGTGTGCATCACGTCTCAGCTAAAGACGCTCATGATGATCCGGATGTTGTTCTTGGTACACTCCTTGTCAATTGCCATCCAGCATCGGTTCTGTTCGATACTGGGGCATCTCACTCCTTCATTTCTGAAAGCTATGCTAACTTGCACAACATGTCATTTTGTGATATGCCCTCTCCGCTAGTCATCCAAACTCCTGGATCCAAATGGCAAACCTCTAGTGTAAGCCATGGTAACGAAATCCTTGTTGACAGACTTGTATTCCTTGCCTCACTTATAGCCCTCAAGTCCTCAGACATTAACATCATCTTGGGTATGGACTGGATGACAGCTCATCATGCCAAGATTGATTGTTACACAAGATCTGTTCAGCTTACACACCCATCTGGCAAGATAGTCATTGTCTCCACTAGAGTGGCAAAGCGTCAGCTCTATTCTCTTAATGCAGCCCTCTTCCAGACCTTGAAGATATCCCGGTAGTCCATGACTTTCCAGATGTCTTTCCAGAGGAACTGCCAGGTGTTCCACCTGACAGAGATGTAGAGTTCGTCATAGATCTTCTCCCAGGAACTGCTCCAATCTCTAGGAGACCTTACAAAATGGCACCTTTAGAACTAGCCGAGCTTAAGAAACAAGTTGATGAGTCCTTGCAAAAGGGTTTCATCCGTCCTAGTTCTTCTCCTTGGGCTTGCCCCGTCCTCTTCGTCAAGAAGAAGGATGGTACGGACCGGATGGTTGTAGATTATCGTCCCGTTAATTTGGTCACGATAAAGAACAAGTATCCGCTCCCTAGGATCAATGACCTGTATGATCAGCTCGCTGGATCCTCAGTCTTCTCCAAGATGGATTTAAGGTTAGGCTACCACCAAATCAAGATCAGAAACGGGGACATCCCCAAGACGGCCTTTGTCACTCGTTATGGCCAGTATGAGTACACAGTCATGTCTTTCGGTCTAACCAACGCTCCAGCTACATTCTCCTGCTTGATGAACTCGATCTTCATGGAGTACTTAGATAAGTTCGTCGTGGTTTACCTCGATGATATTCTTATTTACTCGAAGAACGAGGAGGAGCATGCCGAACATCTTAGACTTGTGTTAGAAAAACTCAGAGAGCACTGCCTTTATGCCAAGTTCTCCAACTGTGAATTTTGGTTGCCAGAAGTGACCTACCTAGGCCACGTAATCTCTGGTAAGGGCATTGCTGTCAATCCCGAGAGAGTTAAGGCCGTTCTCGATTGGACTCCAACTAAAACTGTTAAACAAGTTAGGAGTTTCCTTGGTCTAGCCAGCTATTGTCGTCGCTTTGTTGAAAACTTCTCCAAAGTAGCCAAACCCCTCACGGAACTTCTCAAGAAAGATAAAAATTTTGAGTGGTCCCCACAGTGTGAGTACAGTTTTCAGGAACTGAAAAGACGCCTGACTTCTGCTCCCATACTTGTGCCACCGGATTTCACGAAGGACTTTGTTATCTACTGCGACGGCTCACGGCAGGGACTAGGTTGCATTCTTATGCAGGATCGTCATGTGATTGCCTATGCATCTCGACAGTTGCATCCACATGACGAGAATTATCCTACCCATGTTCTAGAGCTTGCAGCCGTAGTCTATGCACTCAAGACCTGGCGACATTACCTTCTTGGTAAACGTTGCGAGATCTACACCGATCACCAGAGTCTCAAGTATATCTTCACCCAACCAGATTTGAACCTTAGGCAAAGACGTTGGTTGGAGTTAGTCACAAATTATGATCTAGGGATTACCTATACCCCAGGCAAAGCCAATGTCATGGCTGATGCGCTAAGTGGTAAATCCTATTGCAACAATCTCATGTTGCAGCAAGGCCAACCACTTCTCCATGAGGAATTCTGGAAGCTTAACCTTCACATGGCTCCTCATGGATTCCTTTCTACCTTGGTGGCGAAACCTGATCTTGAAGATCGGATTGTCGCTGCTCAAAAGCAAGACACGGGAATTTCCCGGATCAAGAAAAACATTAAGAAGGGAGTTGGTGGATGTTTCTCTATGGATGATCATGGTGTTGTTTTCTTTGAGAATCGCTTGGTGATTCCCAAGAATCAACATCTGCGACAACTGATCCTTAAGGAGGCGCATGAATCTCCTCTCACAATTCATCCCGGTAGTACTAAGATGTATCAGGACCTACGCCAGAGGTTCTGGTGGACTAGGATGAAGAGAGAAATCGCTCAGTTCATTGCCAACTGTGACGTTTGCCGTCGCGTTAAGGCAGAGCATCAGAGACCTGCTAGCACCCTTCAGCCTTTAGCTATTCCTGAGTGGAAATGGGATAAAGTTGGTATGGACTTCATCACCGGCTTTCCCAGGACCAAGAGAGGGAATAATGCTATCTTCGTAGTCATTTATCGTTTTTCCAAGGTGGCTCACTTCCTTCCTGTTCGAGAGAGTATCACTGCTAGTCAGCTCGCTGACTTATATATTTCTCGAATAGTGTCACTTCATGGTGTTCCACTAGAGATCAATTCAGACCATGGTAGTCTTTTCACTTCTCATTTCTGGGAGAGTTTCCAAACTGCCATGGGAACCCATCTTTCCTTCAGTACCGCTTTCCACCCTCAGTCGAGTGGTCAGGTGGAAAGGGCCAACCAAATTCTCGAAGACATGCTTAGAGCTTGCGTTATCTCATTCGGTATGGATTGGGAGAAATGTCTTCCTTTCGCCGAGTTTGCTTATATCAATAGCTATCAATCCAGTCTCAAGAAAGCTCCTTTTGATATTCTCTATGGACGAAGATGTCGAACACCTTTGAACTGGTCAGAAACCGGTGAAAGACAATTCTTTGGACCGGACATGATCCAGGAGGCAGAAGAGCAAGTTCGCATCATTCGTGAGAATTTGAAAACAGCCCAGTGTCGTCAAAAGAGTCAGTATGATCGTCATCATAGGGATATGACCTATGAAATTGGCGACAAAGCTTATCTTCGGGTTACTCCCATGAAGGGTACCCATCGATTCGGTATCAAGGGCAAGTTGACTCCTCGTTACATTGGTCCCTTTCGCATTCTCGCTAAACGAGGAGAGGTTGCCTACCAGTTGGAACTAGCCCCACATCTTTCTCGAGTTCATGATGTCTTCCACGTCTCTCAACTCAGGCGTTGCTTCTCGGATCCCATCCGCGGAGTGGACCATGAAACGCTTGATCTCCAAGATAACCTCACATATCGAGAGTACCCGGTTTGCTTTCTTGATCAAGCAGAGCGTGTCACTCAACGTCATAAAATCAAGTTTCTCAAGGTTCAGTAGTCTCATCATTCTGAGAGAGAAGCTACTTCGGAGCGAGAAGATCGTCTTCGACTTGAGTACCCCGCTTTCTTTCCGTCGACCCTTGAATCTCGGGATGAGATTCTTTCAAGTGGGGGCGAGTTGTCACATCCCTAGTTCTGGTATGCTCGAGGCTAGCTAGTCATTTGTGCATCATGTTTAAATTCCATTTAATTTTGAAATGGGGATTTGTGAAACCCTCAGAATCATTTTTGGAAATGACCCAAATAAAAATTGCTCCAAAAAGGTCCAAGAAAATGCTCATATTGCTCTCTGAAAATATTGGACAGAGATAAAAATCAAACCAATATTTTTAAGAGCTCATAAGTATTTATTTTGGGCATTTGGAATTAATGCATAAATATTTGCATTGGATATATATTTGTTATATATAATATATGTCCAAAAAAATTATGCCATTTGTTGAGGAGCTCTGGAATAATACCACTAGTTCCTACAAAAGTTGGCATAAGTAAATAAAATGATTTAGTATTTTTATTAAATCAAAACAAACGTCAGAAAAATAGAAAAGAAAAAGAAATGGAAAAACCTATCTGTACTTACCTGGCGCTTAGCTCCTGTGCTGGCCCAGCATTGTGCGGCCTGGCCGGCCCAGCTGGCCCGCCCGGCCCACCTGTTCCCCCTCCCCTGTCGTCTTCCTCCCACCAGAAGGACGGGCGCGTGACCGTCGCGCGCACCGCCACGCCGCGCCACCTCCTTCCTCCCTGCCTGCATGTCCTCCCCCTCGTCGCACTGGATGCCCCGGACGTCGCCACGCCCCCCCGGACCCTCTCACTCTCCCCCGGGTCCTCTCCTTTCCTCTCCCTCGCTCTCTCTCTCACGGCCAAACGCCACCGTCGCTGCCGCTCACCGTAACCGTAGCCACCGCACCCCTCGAGAGCATCTGAGACGTCCCCGAGCTCCGCGCCGTCGTCCTCGTCCTCCCTGTCAAGCCACGCAAGCCGGAGCGCCCCGTGGAGCCGTCACCGCCGTCGTCTTCATCATTGGCCACCGGAGATCGCCACCAACATGCCGTCGTCTCCAAGCTGTTCCCGAGCGCGCTGAGATCACCGAAGGCCTCGCCGTGAGCTCCTCTACCGAACCCCTCTTCTCCCCCTCGTTTTTGCGCCTCGTAGCTCCATCCCCCTTCACGGTCGTAGTTCCTCGCCGCCGTCCATGTCGCCGCCGTCGCCCTGGCCACCATAGCCCGCACCCGAGCGCATCAACATGCTCCTGGTGCCACGAGGGTGCCGCAGAGCCCCTCGGGTGGCCTCCCCGTGCGCCCTAGCCGCGCGCCCGCTCGAGCCGTGCTCCGGCCGCCGCCCCGAGCTCCGCTCCGGTGATCTCCGGCCACCCCCAGCTCCTCCCACCTTCCCCACCAGATGCGCGAGAGCCCGGGCTACGCCCCGGTGCTCTTAGACGCCGTCCCCGTGGCCTGTGGCGCGGACTCGCTGACGTCATGCCGCTGTAATGCTGACGCAGTTATTCATTTTCTGGATTTAAAATTAATCAGGAAATTCCAGAAAATGATTTAAACTTCAAAAATTCATAGAAATTCAACCGTAGCTCAGATTGAAATAATTTATATATGAAAAATTATCAGAAAAATGTAATCTATCCATCTGTACTAGTTTCATGCATGACAAACCAACCTAAACCTGCTGTATAGGTGAAAACATATAAATGGCATATATAAGAGCTTACTTTGGAGATGCATTTGAGTTTTTGGTTCAAATGGACTCCATCCAGATAACACCTAGTTGCATTAGCTCAAACATCATCACATCTACATGCCATGATCATGCATCATATTGTTGCATATGCTTGTGTTTTGATTGTCGACACCGTTCCTTCTCGATAGGTCCTGCTCCGGAGAGTGTTCTAGAGTACCTGTCCAAGGAGTAGTGCCACCCTGTTGATCTACCAAGCAAGCAAACCCCCTTGTTCATTCCGATACAATCATACTCTCTCGCTCCTGCTCTCAGTTATTGCATGAGGACAACAACGATTCATCTGCTACTTTGTGCTGCGGAAGTTGAACCCATTCCTCTGCATGACCTGTCATTGCCACAGTAAATAGTTGAAACCCACTAGCATGTGTAGGAGTTGATTGAGCCATATTGTGTTCCTACCATGCCATGCTTGCTATTGCTTAGAGTTGTGTTAGGTCTGATTCATTGGGAATGAATTGGAGTGCAGTTCTATGTTCTGATGCTGAGAGTGAAGTGTGTGAACACGATTTGGTAAAGGTAGCAGTGAGAGGCCATGTAGGAGTACATGGTGGGTTGTCTCACTGGAACCGTCCTTAAGCACTGAGTTCTATGTATGTTGTCCAATGACTCGATACTACCACACATTGGGTTCCGGTAACTCGACCCCTCTCGACTTATTAACCAACTTGACTCTGTCTAGGAGTCGCAACTAGTTTCTGGTGTTTGTAGGTAGTGCTATTTTTCTACCAAGTGGCACCCGGCAGGGTGGGCTTGGGACAGACTAGGCACACGTGGCCTGGTGTACCGAGTGGCACCCGGATGGTGGGCTCGGGAACCCTGCACACAACGTTTGGGGCCGTGAGCGACACCCCGGCCGGATCTCCTTGCGGATGGAACCCGAATAGGCGATAAACCTGGGCTAGAGTCTTGTGTGGTTAGTCAGGTCGTGGCCGACTCCCTCGCCAGGCTTCCGCTTGAAGGTTGCCGAGATACACGACGTGTACATGGTGGTAAGTGGCAAGAGCGTGTGTGAAGAAGTACACCCCTGCAGGGTTAACATGATCTATTCGAATAGTCGGGTCCGCGTTATGGACTTCTTGGATGATTAGATGGTACATAGACAACTTGAAGTGGATACTCTAAAATGCTCAAGACAAGTGTGAGTGCTATGGATGGCCTTCTCGTAGGGAGACGGGGATGAATCCATAGTAGTGTATTGTGTGGTGATTAGTGGACTCGTGTGCGCCATATCACGTCAAGAGTTTCTGGTAGTCGTAGAACAGGATAGCCACAGAGTCAAAGCTGGCTTGCTGCAACTAAACCCCACATTACCCTCTTGATACAAATGCATGTATGATAGGATCTGGTGTAAGTCTTGCTGAGTACCTTTGTACTCATCTTGCTTTATTTTTGTTTTTGCAGCGGAGACTTCGGTCTTACTAGTGTCTTGTGGACTTCGACAAGTAGCTTGTACCTCAGCTACGATCTTGACCGGATGATGTAGATAGTCAGGCTCTTCAGCCTTTTTCATTTGTAGATGTCTGTACTCAGACATGTAATGCTTCCGCTTGTTGCTTGTATGCTCTGAATGATGGGTCCTGTGACCCCTGTTTGCAATAAATGTTATGATGGCTCTTTGAGCCTTATCTATATGAGTTGTTGAGTTATGCTGTGATGCCATGTTGTACAGCACATACTTGCATGTTATGCGTACGTGTAATGTGTATTGCTATGTGTGGGATCTGACTATCTAGTTGTTTATCCTTAGTAGCCTCTCTTACCGGGAAATGTCTCCTAGTGCTTCCACTGAACCCTGGTAGCTTGCTACTGCTCCGGAACACTTAGGTTGGCCGGCATGTGTCCTTCTTCGTTCCCGTGTCTGTCCCTTCGGGGAAATGTCACGCGGTGTCTACCGGAGTCCTGTTAGCCTGCTACAGCCCAGTTTACCGGAGTCCCGCTAGCCCAGTTGCCACAGCCCGGATTCACTCGCTGATGACCGACACGGTCGATGCTGGGTCATGTATGCCTGTCCCTATAAGTTAGTGACACTTTGGGTTCACGACTAGCCATGTCAGCCTGGGTTCTTTGTCATATGGATGCTAGCGACACTATCATATACGTGTGCCAAAATGCGCAAATGGTCCTGGGCATGGTAAGGCGACACCCGTGGGAATACCATGCGTGAGGCTGCAAAGTGATATGAGGTGTTACATGCTAGATCGGTGTGGCATGGAATCGGGGTCCTGACAAGCAGGACATAACACACAGAGTTTTCTTCGATGTCTATCTGAAAATGAAGTAAATTTGTAAGGGCTCCTTAGAATTGGAGGATTCTATAAACGCAGGGACAGGAAAAACACAGAAATAGGATAGGAATGCACGTGCAAAACAGAGCATTTGGAAACATAGGATTTCGGTCAACCTGGGTGTTTGGCTCACATGAATTGGAAGAACAAAGGAATGGAGAAACAAAGTGATGTGACGAGTGTACAACCTCTTTGGCATAGCCTTGTGGAACTCAGCATCATTGGGTTGGACGTGGAGGATGGTGATGATGTGTGACTATCGGAGGCGTGGAAGAAGATTCGAGGCCTCTGGAAACGGCGCCGAGGGTACTGCTCCGCTGTGATTGACGGTTCCGTCGTTGGAGCAGCTCCACTAAGGTGTACGTCAACGAGGCTGAAGCATGACAAGACAGACAACGTTAATCTGAAGTGGGACCCTAATATCATCTGCAATGGATGATGTAAAATACATCACCAAAAAGTGCTAGATGTAAAACACATCAGCCACGCCACGCCGCTCCGACAGATGTTGTAAGTACTATTCACTCTGAACTTAACTGAAGAAAATGAACTTTATAGTCGAAACTGAATTTTACTGTCGAAACTGATTGAACTAGTAACATATCATCGCAATAGATGTTTAGGGCATTCGAGCACTAGTAGCAGAGAAGCAGTGATCTAAATCAGCAGACGCTCGAGCAGGGAATGCACTAGCAGAGAGCAAGTCATGCGGTAGCACCGCGAGCGAGTGCTAAAGCAGCAACTCCTGTAGCTGCCGGAGGTCGTGCACCAGCAGCAGCAGCGCAAGTGAGAGCAAGAGCAGAGCAGTAGCACGAACGAAAGCAGGAGCAGTGCAGCAGCGTGACTGACAGCAAGAACAGAGCCGCAACGCGAGTGAGAGCCGGAGCAGCTAAAGCTAGTGCCGTTGTGGAAGTCGTTGCCAAGGAAGCAACGACATGGGGGAGAGACGCCATGGATGATGTGGCCGGCGACGGCGCCGTCGATGGAGACACGTCATATCTGCTCGGTATCGAGCACCGGCAGCCCCGTGAGATCGAATAAAAGATAAAATGCAGTGGTGAGTGCAGAACCTCCTTGGTGGCGCCGAGTTGGCCTCGACTTCATTGGAGGAATTGGTGAGGGTGCTGCGGTTCCGATGGGGCTGGTCAAGACGGCGCTGTGGGGATTGAGGTGGCGCGATAGACGAGGCGAACATCGGGGCAGCTCCTTGGAGGTGGAGGACGGGGTAGCTGATCCGGCGGGACGACGAGATCGACAACGGATCCTCATCCGGTGTGGTGGATGAGGGACGGCGAGCTGTTGCGGTGGACGACATAGTCGGGGAAGAGTCTCCGGCTGGGTGGCGGTCGGGAGGCCGACGGAGGAGCATGGGGTTTCGCGGGTTTTGGCGGCCTCGGTGTACGAATGGGGGGGGGCGAAGGGGGAGGGGAGCCAAGCTTAGGGACGCGCTTGTCCGAAATGTAGGGTAAGTTACCAGCATACCCCCACCGGTTTTGACACCGCGATGTGGAGCTTCATTTCCGGCTGAGGGGTAGAAGTGGGATTTCACGTGTCTGGGCTGCGGGAGCGATTTCGGATGAGGAGGGAATTCTCGCGCGCGTCCAAATTTCGGGATAACAAGGCGCGGCGCGGGTTGAAGAAGCGGGAGTTTCAAAGCAGGCGAGACAAAAAATACTCCAGCTTGAAAATTTCGGGATAACAAGGTGCGTATTCCTTGTTCGGTAGAACAAACCTAACGTGTAAAAAAACAATTCATACAAGACACAAGAGAGTCATGTCCCCTTTTACTATATTGCTATCGATGCCATTGAAAAAACTACAAGAAAAATGTAAAAAATATCGGGAGAACAAGATTACCCTGCACAGTACCAAATCGATTCGCACTTCCCTCAACAACAACAAAAAACAAATCAATTCCCACCAAAGAAAGAGGAATCTCCCTTTTTATATGATTACAGATGCCATAATCTCAAATTTCAATTTTTGAATCCACGTTATGTTGAATTCGAATATATCGTTAGGTGACCTTGCGGTTTATAATTCATGTAGTCGTACATTTTGATCTTCCATCATATATGAACATTTTACTCCACCATGTGAACATATATATTGTCGTCTACCATATGGACTAAATTTGAATCAATTTTCCTTATTTGAATACGATTGTTGTCAAGTTATACAATAATTTAAATATTATTTTGATAACAAAAAACATGCATATAGCAGTAATCATATTTCACTATGAACTACATGTACCATACACTCTCCAATTCAAATATTTGTATCCATTTTATGTTGAATTCAAGTCATAGTACATTATTGGTCTAGGTAGCGAGATGTTCGGGATAATCTAAACCCCGTTTTCATATGTATAATTTTTGGCTGAATTGGGACGTGTTTTGGTATAAGCTTCTTGCAAAACCGGAGATTCTCTCAACAATCCTCGTGGTTCCGAGAGGGAACGTGTCACCTTTGTGTGCGAAACGATATAAGCTGCCTCCCCCATGATTTTATTTACAGAGGCAACATATAACTATATGAGTGCCCTGTTAAATTTTTGAATTATTTCGGGTTCATTTGGCCTTTTTATACATTAATTGAGTTTCTGGACTTTTAATGTGCATAATCAAAATATGAATTGCATTCACATGCTCCGGTGCACCAAAGTGGGTTGAAAAATCACATGTGTGTCCTTGGTTGAATTTCTAGGTCCCATGGAAGAAATGAGAATGAAATTCAAACATCTGGGCGTCATGACTAGGCCGAGAACATCGAGAAATTAGATTTTAAATTCATCTAAATCCAAAACTCCCCTGGAAATCATGAAACTTGGCATGGTGTCATGTCATGGCACCAACATGTTGTGATAAAAAATTGGGCCGATTTGGAAGCTCGTGGTTCTAAGAGGGAACGTGCCACCTTTGAGTGAAACGATATACGCTGCCCCCCCCTTGAGTTTCTTAACAAAGGCAACATAGAACTACATTAGTGCCCTGTTAAATTTTGTAATTATTCCGGGTTCGTTTGTCGTTTTTTATACATTAATTGAGTTTATGGTCATTTAATGTGCATAAGTCAAATTTGAACTACAAGCACATGCTCTCGTGCACGAAAGTTGGTTGAAAAATCACATTTGTGTCCTCGGGTGAATTTCTAGGTCCCATGCAAGAAATGAGAATAAAATTCAAACATCTGGGAATCGTGGCTCGGCCACGAACATTGAGAAACTTAGTTTTAAAATTCTTGTAAATCCAAAACACGTCTGAAAATCATGAAACTTGGCATGGATGTCATGTCATGGTACTACCATGCTGTGGTAAAAAAATTGGCCGAATAGGAATAGATTTTGGTATAAGCTTCTTGCAAACCGAAGCTTCTCTCAGGAAGGCTCGTGGTTCTGAGAGGGAACATGCCACCTTTGAGTGCGAAATGATATATGCTGTCCCCCTTGAGTTTATTTACAAAGGCAACATAGAACTACATGAGTGCCCTGTTAAATTTTGGAATTATTCCGGCTTCGTATGGCCTTATTTACACATTAATTGAGTTTTTGGTCATTTAATGTGCATAATTCAAATTTGAACTACAAGCACATGCTCCCGTGCACCAAAGTTGGTTGAAAAATCACATTTGTGTCCTCGGGTGAATTTCTAGGTCCCATGCAAAAAATGAGAATAAAATTCAAACATCTGGGCATCGTGGCTCGGTCGAGAACATTGAGAAACTTCGTTTTAAAATCATGAAACTTGGCATGGTGTCATGTCATGGTAGTACCATGCCGTGGTAAAAAATGGCCGAATAGGAACAAATTTTGGTATAAGCTTCTTGCAAATCGGAGCTTCTCTCAAGAAGGCTCATGGTTCTGGGAGGGAACGTGTCACCTTTGTGTGCATAATTCAAATTTGAAATACAAGCACATGTTCCAGTGCACCAAAGTTGGTTGAAAAATCACACGTGTGTCCTCGGGTAAATTTCTAGGTTCCATTCAAGAAATGAGAATGAAATTCAAAATTTTGGGCGTCGTGGCTGGGTTGGAAACGTTGAGAAACTTAGTTTTTTAATTCCTATAAATCCAAAACACGCATGAAAATAATGAAACTTGTCTTGGTGCTGTGACATGGCACCAACATGCTGTGGTAAATTTGCAGTCTGATTTGCGAAGGCGCACACATTAACAATCAACAAAGTCATTTTGGAACAAGTGCTGTCACGTTACAATCGGAAACACAAGAATTATTGAAACCGTGGGCGTTCTACTTACTAGTACCATTTACGTGCCGCCACGTGTCCCCATTTTTTATTAGCTAGGAGGCATCGTGCAGGTTAGCTATTTGAGTACGAGAGGCGTGCGATCAGACCCCTGCGCGTGCTTATCGGGAGGAGAGCTCTTTGACCTCCATCCGCCGTCCACCTCTCTCCCAAGGTCTCCATTAATGGCGCCCAAGACTCTGTTTAATGGCGTGGCTATGTCTCACTCGACTGAGATTTAAGAGAGAAAAAAGAAAATCTAGAAGCACAGATCTTGATGTAAGATCCGACGGACCTATATAGCATCTACTGCGACTTATAGCAAGACTGATGAATATATAAGGACGATTAATTTTTTTGATCAAAGAAGGGCTTGCACCATCCGGTTTTCATTACTGAAAACCACCACAATTCATAAGAAGTTCAGCACAACTCCAGCCTAACACGAAGGACTAAAAGCTACCAGATTGAAATCGCAACATCTCAAGAGGCCAACAAAGGCCAAACATCCGCGCTAGAACCCAACATTTCACAACCGAGGACACAATCCACATCCTAAACTGATTATTACATCTAAAGAAACCAGGAAACTGAAGGAAGCCCAGCAACAACTAGAAGAACAACAATGCCAGGGTCGCTACAGCAAGAGTTTTCTTCATTCCAGCCTCGCAACATTGATCTTCCACAGAAACATAAGGACGATTAATTGTCTTACGTAATTAGAAAGATAATTAAAAAAGCCACATGCGGCTACACCCGAAATACACAAGGGCAAAAGAAGAAGGAAGACAAGGATCTGGCTCGCTGATCTCTACTTTCTGGATGCGTTGTTGCAGGCCGTGGGAACCAGTCTCCGCGGCGAGCGACGATGAGCTCTTTCGTGTCCTCAAGACGCTGCTTGAGAACATCCACGGATTCCTCCACTAGCCTTTGGCGCTTGTTGCGGAGCATGTCATTCTCGTCCATAAGTTTCTTGACGATGACGCCGGTCCTCTTCAACAAGGCACTGGTCTCCTTCTGCTGGTCTGCACTTCGGACGATCTTCTCCCTCAGCAGGTCGCGCTCGGCCCGGAGCCTCTCATTACCCTCCCTTATTTCTCGGATGACGCCGGTAGCCTGTTTAAATGAGGCTTTCATGTCATCCTACAACCTTGCCCAGCTGGAGACCTGATCCATCTGGCTATGGACGAACGCATGCATGCGCCTGTAACAGTCGTCGCCTGCCCGCGAGAAATTTTCCCAGGCCGCCGCGGCGCGACGGGACATCTTAGCTGCATTTGTGGCACGGCGGGACATCTCTGCTGCTTCCGCGGCACTGCCAGACCAGTCTACTGCATCAACGACATGACAGGACCTCCGTGCTGCTTCAACCGTGCGGTGGGACCTCTGTGCTCTTACTTCTGTGCGGCGGGACATGTCGGTTGCTCTCGCAGTGAGGCGGGACATCTCTCGTGCTTCCGCTTCCATGCTCGCCTCTCCCTGGTGGCAATCTCTCGACCCAGAACTCACGCTGGCCATGGCAGACGCAAGGGAAGGATGCTGAATGTGCAGTCATCTTGGCATACTAGTATTTATAACCGATTACTAATACGCTCCTAAGTGGGAAACTGTTTAGGTTGCGACTGGTGTGAACAGGTTTGCAATTCAATATAGCGTGGTACTAATACGCTCCTAAGTGGGAAACCGTTTAGGTTGTGATCGGTGTGAAAAGGTTTGCAATTCAATATAGCGTGGAGTAATTTGGAATGTGATGAGACGCAAGCTCAAAATTTATTAACGGTTCTAGTTTCGAAGTGCGGCACTATTCCCGGATGGAGTAGTTCTTTTTCTACACCCTCCTTTCCGGTTTTATAGGGCTTATCTCAAAATTTTAGTTTTTCAATTTTATAAGGCTCAATTTGATTGTTCCCCAACACATGTTCAGATTCCAAGGTGCATTAAATCATTGCATGCAAGTATTAAGAGAAAATTGACCAAATGCATGTACTTTATGCATGCAAGCATTGTAATTAATGCATTGATAAACATAATTTTTGAGAAAAACAAGAGCATTAATTAGGTGCTTTTGCAAACTACAAAAAATATCCCACCACTCACCATCTTGGTTGGTGAGATTTTTGAATTAAGCCCTATAAACCGGAAAGAAGGGAGTACTGCTGTGTACGTGCAATAACTGGCACCGTCGTATACATATCTCACGGTTAATGGGGCGTTTGTCAGGAATAGCCGCGTGGCGAGCTCTAGGCTAGTCTTTTTTCAGACGCATAAAACCTATCTCTCAGGACTTCTCGCACGCACCATCGTGCCACCCACAAAAACTTGTACTCTGAGTTTAGTACTCCCTCCGTCCAGAAATACTTGTCATCAAAATGAATAAAATGGGATGTATCTAGACATATTTTAGTTTGAGACACATATCTTTTTATCCATTTTGATGACAAGTATTTTCGGACGGAGGGAGTACGTTATACAGGAAGAGAAGAGGTGCACGCACGCACTCGTACTCTCACACATGCGTCTGTTTTTTCTTGAAAAGGAGGATGATGACCCCGGCCTCTGCATCTGGGAGTCACACACGCATCTCTAGCTAAAAATTGTAGTGTTCTCAACCATCCGATTTGGCTCTATCATGGATGTACCTATATACTAAAACATGTCTAGATACATCTATATTTTGACAAATGGAAGGCATGTATTGTGGAACGGAGGGAGTGCTTGTCATCAAAATGGATAAAAAGGGACGTATCTAGAACTAAAATACGTCTACATACATCTCCTTTTATCCATTTTGATGACAAGTAGTACTTCTTACCCAAAGGAACTTTATATCCAACAGACAAAAAATATTCGTTCGACTGTTGGAAATTACTGATCTGGTGTCGAAGGAATTGCTGCATCGCCACCAAAACCCACCATTTCTTAAGCTAAAGTAGACCAAGGTAATCCCTATATTAGCATATTACTAAGATAAATAGAAGGCACTGTAGAAACATTTAGGACGTGAGCTTGTCAATCTGAATGTGGAGGGACACAAGCTTAGCCCCGGCCAACAGCTTGGGCGGAATTGTCAAGAAGGTCAACTCCTGCACATCGATGTCGCTGGGATACTTGCTGCTTTTCACCTCCATTTCCACCTTGACGGCGTCGGTCATGCCATTGGGCTCCCCCGGCGGGCCGTTCGCCCACAGCTTGGCCACGTAGTGCGGCAGTGGGGACACCCCCGCTCTGATGTAGATGACCGACAGGCAATAGGCGCGCTGATGTCGAGCACGCCGCCGACCAAGAAAAACACGCAGTGGTCCTCCTCCGCGAACAGCAAGAGCCGTGGCTCTGATAGTGTCACTTGCAGCTGGAGCACCTTGCCGTACTGGATCCTGTGCACGGGCATGGGATGCGCGGTGCTGATGTGGTGGTAGAGCGCCGGCGGCGGGCCTTTGTAGCCGCAGACGGGCATGGGGCATTTGCAGGGCGCGAGCGGACACACGCTTTGGTGATCGGCGAGCTTGTGGTAAGTGACGTAGAGCCCACAACCTTCGTGCGGGCACTCCACCCTCACCGACGAAAGGACGGAGTCCACCGCCATTTTCCGCATGTCGAATCCACCACCACACTCGCACTTCTGGCACTGCCACTGGTTTCCGGGGCGCTCGACGCGGTAGTCCGCGCAGGCCATGTGCCCTCCCTTGCACTGCAGAAATCAATTGAACAACACATCAATCAAGAAACCTGCACCTTGCGCAATCAGCCTAACGAACAAGGTGTATTCGAACCTCATACGCTGGAGGCGTCAAGGGGCGGAGGCACAAGGGGTAGTGGAGCATGGTGAGGTCCATCAAGACCATAGAGAGCTCCATCGTCGGGTCCTGTTCGGTCTGCATGATCTCGCCCTCCTCGTGCACAACCATCTCTCGACTTGGGCCGGGGTATTACAAAGCTTTCTCGTCACATATTTTATACTACTTCAAGGTGCATTAAATCAACACATGCAAGTATCAAAAGGAGAGTCACGGCATGCATGCATGCATTGTAATTAATGCATCGGTAAATGCAAATTATTGAAATATATCGAGTGCACTGCTTTGATGTGTCGTGTCAACTCGTACATCAACGAGAAGTTTGATTATCCTCTCCCTCACGAACTTAACTGCACCTGCCTTTGGCTGTATGACAGGTTGGCCACACACCTGTCGGGCCCATCTGTCATAGACGCAAAGGCGGGAGCGGCCCTCCCTCGCCCATGAGCGTAGTGGCTGGCAAGTCTAGGAGAAGCTTTCGCTACACGCTCTCCCTCCTGCACACGGTGGACATGTAGCAGTTCAATCGGTGTCAGATAACCAGAAGCGTACTGTAGTACTCCTCCAGTGCAGTAGTACTCCATCATTGTTCGACTTCCCAAAGAGGCGAAGAGCCAAGCGCAACCCGGACGCTCGTGTGGCGGTTTCATGTGTAGAGTAGTCTAGGATAACGTGTACCATTTCTGTAAGCTTAAAATCGTTGGGGTCGGCTCCATGCTATGTGGCCATCTCGAAGTTTTTAAAATAAAATAAAATAGTCTTCTGGCCCTACCTGTCACCCTGGTGATTGTAGTTTGCACGCTCATCTGGTCAAGACAGAAATATATATTTTAATTTGTTTTTTTCGAAAAGGGGGGACTCCTCGGCCTCTGCATCAGAACAATGCATATGGCCACATATATTTTAATTTGTGGTGGGTAAATGTTAGAGGTTGCAGCAAATATTTTGTACACTACGGGTCTTTCAACCAAGTTTAGAGGCAAGCATGCGGGGCCAGTGCTATGATGTGTCGCGTCAACTCGTACAACGAGGAGAAGCTTGATTTTACTACACGCCTTCTCCCTCGCCCATGCGCGCGGTTGCTCACAAACGAGGACAGGCTTTTGCTTAGTAGTACTTCTACAACAAGCTATCTGTCCCACTCGCGGTGGACGGACATGCAACAGTGGATTCGACACTGTAGAGGCAGTAGTAGTAACATCAGTGTTTGTCTTCTCGAAGAGGCGAAGAGCCAAGCGCAAACCAGACGTTGCAGTTGCGAACATTGGATCACGCATATAGCCAGGCTCTTGCATGAGACAAAATTGCTATGTGAGACCACTATTGTACTAGTACGTACAACTACTTGCTAGTATAGCCCTGTAAACCAGAAAGGAGTATTTTCCCTTCTAGAGATTTCAACAAGTGACTAGACTACACCGAGATGGAGTACATATGGAGCAAAATGAGTGAATCTGCACCGTAAATAAATACGTACTAGTTCTATCGTTTTCCTCTCCGACGTGCACAATATTGAGTATACTGACTAGTCTCTTTTTGACATGCATTTACATTTTTTGGACACAGTACAGACGCAAGCGCTCATATACACACGCATACACTCACCCCTATGAACACACACATGCACGGCACTATCATCTTGAAATTTATGATGTCACCATAGGCATCTCGTCGTCGACGTGTCCATAGGTGCTTGAATGCCAAGGAGGGAGAGGGTAGCGGTTCCCAAGACGTTGAACGGACAATCATGCATCCTCAATTACATGTAGAGGGAATTAATTGGAGAAGCAGAATAGAGCCACCACGATGTGAATGCAACAGAGTTTGGACTCTCATATAATAAAGGCACCCCACCACTCCAATCCATCTACTCCCAAGTCTCTGCGCAACACTGCTCACTCCAATCGAAGACCAAGTGACCAGAAGCCACAAGCACCTAGGCGATGGACGCGAGCGGCAGTCGGCTGTGCCAAATCATCCAAGGTGCCGGCCTGCGGCCCAGCACCGTGCAGCGTTTCCATATGGTATGGCGACCGCAGGCATCGTAGCCCTCGCCGACGCCGGCTTCGCTTCTTGCATGGACGACATGATGGTCAACTCCATCCGCAAGTTCACAGCCATCAAGAAGCGCGCGGACGACCTTGCCGTACTGCTCCAGCCCGCGTGCCCAGGCTCCTCATTGCCTACCACCCTCATCAGCCTCCATGGTGACGAACTCTTTCAAGCCCTGGTGGCTCTGCAGGTGCCGGAGGTCGTGAACAAGAATGTACACCTCGAGGCCGCGCTCACCGCGCAGCGCCTCGCCACGCAAGAAATCGTCGACCTGCACATCCACATCTACGAGGAAATCGTCTACATAGGCCACTACAAGGCAAGCGAGGACAGAAAGACGTTGGCTCTAGCGGCTGGAATCTTTGGACGCCATTGTTCAGAAGCACGTCAACCTGGCCACGAAAGCCGCTGCTACTTAGGCGCCATTCGGTCAGCCGGCGCCTTGAGTCGAGGAGGTGGACGTCGTTGATGCATGCATCTCTTCTTCTTGCCTCCTGTAACCAGCACTGCATCGCCTCGTGGCCTTATTGTTTTATTAGTATAGTACTCCCTCCGTTCTCAAATATAAGTCTTTCTAAAGATTCCAACAAGTGACTACTACATACGAAGCAAAATGAGTGAATCTACACTCTAAACTATGTCTACATACATCTGTATATTGTATTCCATTTGAAATAGTATCTAAAAAGGCTTATATTTATGAATGGAGGGAGTATATGGCATTTTTATTCCAGTCGTAATGTTTTCACTGTGAGTTGGGGCCGCAGTTGAGCAAACCCACCCCGCCCACCGGGCGTCGGCCGAGTTTAGAATTAGAAGAGAGAAACGAGGGAGGAGAGCTAGCTGTAGCACGGACAAAGTTGTCAGATGGAACTCGTGTTTATAGAATAGGAGTCTGAGCACTCGTGCCTCTTTTTTTTGAGGGAAAAATTAGTCATATGTCTAGTACCACTAGTTGGGTGCGTGCAACCTATAGCTGTCATCACTTTAGGTCTCCTTTTCTAACCGCGGCTATGCTTCACAGTACATATTTTTTCACGCATTTATCCTCCTATATGTACTCCTAGGCTATTTCCACGTGCTCCCATTCGCCGACATGTGGGACATAGAGCATCTGGGTCGTAGTGCATGCATGACTCGGAGCATATGCCGGGGTACTTTACATTTCAGCCCTCATGAATTACATGCAAACCCCCCGAAGAAGAATAAATAAATGAATGAATTACTACATGAAGCCGGATTATTTTCATGGAAACCGAAGCACGTTCATTAAATTTTGGACATAACACGTTTATAAAAAATGACCGGACCAAAACCAGTCTAAGGGCCTCTTTGATTTTTCCTGCAGAAAAAAGGGCCTCTTTGATTCGCAGGATACTGAAAACACATGAATGGGGAATGTATGATGGCGATGAACCGACACGAGGAGAACTCTAACTCAGTTAGAGGTTAGAGTTAGATTCTAACACTGAACTAACTCTAAACCAAAGAGGCGTATGGATGGCAGGGTTAGATTGACAATACTACTTTGGACCCTATTTCCTGCCAGATTTGGAGGGTGCTTAGATACGTTTTAGTTCCATGACTAAAAGTAGTGGGACTAAAACTTGCTAGCCTCACCCATGCTTGGATCCAAACACTAAAGAGACTAAAATCAAGTTAATGAGCATTTATTATCCTCAAAACCTCCAATCCAGAACTCGTCTGTGTTAAAGGAGAGGAGTTAAATGAGTAGAGAGATGACTAATCCACATTTTAGTAGGGGTACCCCTGACTAAAAATTTTTAGTCGCAAGACTAGTTTTAGCCTCTCTTTAGTCAGGGGTGCTTGGAATTTTAGCCTCTTAAAGAGACTATTTTTAGTCAGGCTAAAATAAGTCCCTTGGATCCAAGCACCCTCTTGGTGTGGCCGGCTCTTCTGTGGCCTCCTCCCGCTCACAATTAACATAAACGAACCATCTATACATATCAAGCATGCAAAACATGATAATTTTTACTTTGCCCATACAAATGAGATATCCCACTTAAACATACAAGTCATCAATCAAGCTTCACAAAATAAAAAAACACTTCATGAAACAAAGAATGAGCTAACTCATCACGGAAGTCATTCACGATAGGGAAGGAGACCGGAGACCCTCACGCACCGAGGGAGGAGCTCACCATCGTCGCTCTGGAGGAAGGCTCTATAGAGCCCAAGCCCCGAGAACCCCTCCGACGCTGGACCTTGCGAGTTGAGGTCGACACCGGCATGGGTAGCAGGGCCGCTTGCCGCCGACTGGGAACTTAATCTTTGGGCCTTTATAAACAATGCAAGCATGTAACTAATATACCTACAAAGGTGAACTAAATCTTTGGGCCTCTAGAAATAATGCAAGCCTAAAACTGAAATACCTAGAAAGGTGAACTGAATCTTTAGGCCTCTAGAAATAATGCAAGCCTGAAAGTGAAATACCTAGAAAGGCGAAATGAATCTTTGGGCCTCTAGAAATAATGCAAGCTTGAAACTGAAATACCTAGAAAGGTGAACTGGATCTTTGGGCCTCTAGAAATAATGCAAGCCTGAAATTGAAATACCTAGAAAGGTGAACTAAATCTTTGGTCGTCTAGAAATAATGCAAGCCTGAAATTGAAATACCTAGAAAGGTGACCTGAATCTTTGGGCCTCTAGAAAGATTTATTACCTCCTCAAGCAGCATCAAACAATTCCATGCGTGTACCACAAATCTATACCAAGTTTGATCAGGATCTACTTTTCCAAATCAGAATTAGCGCTAGAGCAAGCAAGATCAATGATATGGCCGTGAGATAGAGAAGGAACGAACAAACTCACCCCTTTCGCGACCTCCCTGGTAGATGCGCCGCCGCCGCGCACGACAAAGGGAGAAAAACGACTGGTGAAGGGGGAGCAGGGCAACCTTCGAAGGCCGGAGGGAGAGGGCGGCCGGAGTAGGGCGGCGGAGGCCGGAAGGAGAGGGCGGCCGGAGAAGAGAGAGGGCGAGCGGCGCTTGGGCGGGCGGCCCTATGGGGAACAGAGAGGAGTTGTGCGAGAGGGGGGGAGCGATCTGGTGCGGGTAGGGGAGATTTTTTTAGTTCTCTTTTAGTGGGCCCGAGGATAACTAACCCAATTAGAACCTCTCCACCGGGCTAGTTTTTTTAGCTGGGTTAGAGCAAAGTAGCTCAAACTAACCCCTCTTGTTTCGATAATTTGAGGCTATTTCAACCCAAACTAGCTCTAACTCAGGGATCCAACCAAAGAGGAGTGTTACTGTACACGCTATAGTGTGGACCGTACCACATTGTTTTTTATGGCCATATCACCATATTGTTTTCCACTGCTGGTTCACTGGGCTACCGTGGTCCGCACTGCTGGTTCACTGGGCTGTCGTGATTCGCACTCCTCCGACCTGAGTAGTACTCCCTCCGTTCCTAAATATAAGTCTTCCTAGATATTTCATTGTGGACCACATAGGATGTATATAGATGCATTTTATGTGTAGATTCACTCATTTTTCTCCGTATGTGGTCCATAGTGAAATCTCTCCAAAGACTTATATTTAGGAATGGAGGGAGTAGTGTAGTACTAGTATATACCGCATCATTCTTTGCTCCTTCTTACTACTCCGACATGTGGGAGAGCCAGCATCTGGGTCGACGTGTCATGCACCAGATTAGAGCACGGAACGGAAGGGGGGCATCACCCCGGTCGGAGCGCCAGTAATTCATGACTATAGTGAGTGGTCATATCACAAGTCTTTCCAGCAGTAACGCGCCGTCAAATCGCACAGCCCCACTCGCTCACCCCCCTCGCCTCTTTGTCAAACCGCCTACCCGAAAATTGCCGCGCGTACTGCCCGGGAAAAGCCCCGGCCTCAACTTTTAACTACGCAAAAATAGTTCAAGCTTGTTCGTTCTATGTAAATACAGTACTTACTGTATGTTTATTCACCCGTGGGGTTGTTCAATGAATGGAGGGGCAGGGAGCACAAGTGAACAATACTGTAGTACTACTAGTAGTAAGTAGGAGGCGTACAGTAGTCATCTTAAATATAGTTTCTTTTCTTTAATGCCACGTACACAAATTGAAACACTTGTTGTGGAGAGAAAAAAGATAATCACTCCACTATATATGGACGCAGGGGCCTGAGCGCTTGCTTTACTAGGGTTGCTCTCTTCATTCTCTCATCCTCTCCAGATATAAAAAAGACAGTGGTAGCGACATTTTCTCTCTGCTCACCGCTGGTCACAGATCCGGTCGGATCCCTTCGGCCGATGTGTGTAGAGGACTAAAAGGTGCATCGTTCACACGGTCATCACCGCCGAGGGAGGAAACCCACAGCTGCCAGAGGGGCCCGATCCTCTGCCCGTGCCGTTCTAACCGACACAACACCGGCTCGAGAGGCCCTCCGACCCTTCTTCCTCCCTGACATATTGTCCGCAGATCCGACCTGCCGCCGCCGACATCTCGGCGACCCTCAGGTATAAGTTCTTCGAAAGCTGCCTTGCTCTACTGCCCCCGCTCCCCATGTGTCTGCATGTGCATATTTTTCTACTCCCATCAGCTCTTCCAAAGCCACCTAAATTTTTAGTATTATTAGAGGTAAAGCTACTTCATGCATTCAAATCTAGGGCTTTATTCAAACAACGAAGAAAGGGGGGAAGTTGTAGCATGAATCTAGGACTTGATTCAAAGAGGAAATAATATAGTGAAAGTAGTAGAGACCGGATACCCAACCGGTCTCTTGGTTGAAAAGGGAAATAATGGGAAAACACAGTACAAACTGGATAAGGAACAAATCTATTGTTGGTTGAAAAAAGGATTGAAACTGGCGGCTGGTGGACAAGTCAACAGAGTATGTCCAGGATTAGATTTGCTGCCATCACATAGTAAAAGGTCTCCAGGATTAGATTTGCTGCCCTCACATAGTAAAAGGTCTCATGATTAGATGTGCTGCCCTCACATAGTAAAAGGTCTCGGGGTTAGATTTGCTGCCCTCACATAGTAAAAGGTCTCTAGGATTAGATTTGCTGCCCTCACATAGTAAAAGGTCTTTAGGATTAGATTTGCTGCACTCACATAGTAAAAGGTCTCCAGGATTAGATTTGCTGCCCTCACATAGTACAAGGTCTCCAGGATTAGGTTTGTTGCCCTCACATAGCATGAACAAACTTGGCATCACCACTTTATGCCTCCTTGTAGGTACATTGTGCTGATGCGTCCACTGTCGCATGTCCTTATACCAACCTTTTGTTGTTGTTAATGTATGTGCACATGTAAAATGAAGCGATCACACTGTTACCTTAGGGACATGTCTAACCAGTGTTATTGTTAATCTAATGCCTCGAGTGATAAGATGCAATTAAACTGTGTTACAAATGGCACTCCTGCTGTTTTCCCCAGTATGATAAGTAAGTTGCTCCTTTACGCTGCTGAGTGTCCTGGTGTCCCCATGGTCCCATGCCCTTAAACCAACTCTTTAGCTGCTGTTGATTTACTGTGTAAACAAGCAATGCCACCATTAAAGTAATCCCATATTTGAGGAATCTCATTGTTGATCCTAATGCTTCTGGTAACATGAACCATTGCTGACGTTTTAAAATTTCTACTGTCCTTGCGTGATTGCCATGAACATAATTAAGATGCTTCTTTTCATTTTGTATATGTTTGATATATTCTTATTGACCAGCAACTATTTACTTTCTATCTTTTTGTGCAGATAGGGATATCCATTTCACCTTGTTGCTATTGTGACCTTTTGGTGAACTGCACAAAACACTTTTTTTTTGGAATGAGTGTCTTGTGCAGTTCAACTAAAATGTCACGTGGGCAACATCTCTCAATTTTGGTGGAACTGCACAAAATGGTGATTGGAGTTTCCAAGATCTCTGTCAAGTTCTGCTAGTAATCTCATGCAACATTTTATTAGCCTTTGCAAGATGGAGCCGTCACTGTCACCACAATGGCACTTTATTTTAGTGGAACTGCACAAAAGGATAAGAAAATTATAGTTGCACCTTACATGAGCCGGACAGCCAACCTTAATGTTCCTCAATTTTAGCGCAACTACTAAAGAAGAACCTGCTAGCTCACAAGAGCAAGTACTTCTTGCTAGCTGAACGATGCAATATTTGCTTCATTTCAGGTGAACTGCAGAAAAAGGCGCTTGAATTGAATCATGGAACTCCAGGCAGACCTCATCCTAGTGGAGCTGTAGGTTGAGTTCAAGGAGGCCGCTATTAAAGCGAAATCATGCTCTCCTGTCTCCTTGTTTGTGTTGTGCAAACAGGAATACTCAACTACAGATGTTGTGACGGTCAAGAGCATTCGCCAAGTTCTTCGATTGTATGACATGGCTAGTCAAGATGGATTTAATCCCAATATTCACTTTATCAAAAGGCTCTAATGGGTTGGTTTTGAATCTTGCAAGCTGGGGATCAATGAGATGTGTAGGCATCTTTGTTGTACTTATTATTTGAATCTTATTTGTTCGTTCTGAATCTTGCAAGCTGGGAATCAATGAGATGTGTCGGCATCTTTGTTGTACTTATTATTTGGATCTTATTTGTTGGTTCTGAATCTTGCAAGCTGGGAATCAATGAGATGTGTAGGCATCTTTGTTGTACTTATTATTTGGATCTTATTTGTTGGTTCTGAATCTTGCAAGCTGGGAAACACGGCATGATGATGCAGAGGACAACAACCATAACAAACAGTTCAAACTTGGTAGTATTATCTTTGTGAAAGTGCGAAAAATGTGCTGATCGTGTGTGTCCTGAGAATAATAATTCTAATTGTTGTGCATGTTGATCCTGTGGCACTGATAGAACGAGCGAATGCATTGCTTGTTTTAACTATAAATTTCTATTAAAGCTAATTAAATTTAAGTAAAGTGACCACTAACTCCTGTTATTACAGTAACAATACAGACCCGCTCATGAACCGACGTGTGGCCGGAGTAGGTTTCTTAATGGAGGCGTTTGAATGCGCCGGGAGTGCATCTTCTGTCGGGCGTGCAGCGGACGAGGGAGGGGTAGTATTTGTTGTCGCCTGTACACACTCAGCTTACTGTTGAATCCAGTTCCCCAAGAGCTAAAAAACGAACTGCTGCCGCCGCCTACACACTCGTTCACTCGAAGAGACTCCAATGGCGATCCGAGGGGTGAGCCTGCTGGATATGGACTTCAGCAAGGAGTTCCCCTTTGAGTTCGCCGTTCAGTCCTATGGCTGCACCAAGTTGAATGTGATGTACACCAACGATACAGACTCGGTGAAGCTCTACCTCGCCTCAGCCCTATGGCTGTACTAGGTTCTCGAGCAGTCGCACGTTTCATCGGGAGCGCCGACTGCACCTTCGCTACGGTGTAGAGAAGGAAGAACGCGACGATTCGGCCATCTGGTGCAACAAGCTTGTCGACATCCAGAAGCAATACAAGATCATCAACAACGGGCAGGAGAAGGACTCCATGGTTGACCACGCTGAGACCATCATCGACCCCTGATACGCCAACATGAAACAAGACGACCTGAACAGGTGAGAGGTACCTCTGAATCTAGCCTACATAACCTACGCGGCCAAGGACACATACGCGTGCTACGACATGTACAGGCAGATCTTGGACAAGAGGGTGTGTCTGCTTCCTGTAACCGACGAGTACACGGACAGCCGCAGCGTCATGATCAAGCGTGCCAGGAAGGTCTAAATGTTGTACTTTATCTGTTTATAAGCACCTTTATCATCTGAGTGTTTCATGCATTAACCTATGCATCGTAATTATCTGTTTTGTCCGAAATATTTCTTTTAAGAACCCATTAACCTGATTGCTTTTTTTAGTGGCTATTTGCTTACATATGTAACTAGTTCGCTTGTCTGTTAAAAAAACTAGTTCACTCGGCTGCCGTGCTTTGAATCTCCTTCCTCCCAACATATTCCCCTCCTCAGGTGGAGCCAGCAGGTCTCTGAATTTTCTCCCACTTTCTTTTTCGATGTAAACTGAGTTTTCTCCCAGTACTTAACCCTAGAACCAACTCAACTGTAGCCTAAAAAATAATAATACCCCACGTACTATTAACTCATCAAATTAAAATGATATTTTTTTTCGTCAGTTGAAAGTTCTTACGAAATAATAATAATAATTGTTTATATATAACTTGGCAAGTTATCTCCTAGTGATTGCGTACATAAGCTTGCAAAGATTTTACTGACCAATGCAGTAATAGACATGCAATCATGTGTTTATGTTTTTATAACATTTCTCCGTCTAGCCCAACATGATATTTTCACCCAGCCTAGCAAGTCCGCGGATTTCGAGAAAATGCAAATGGGATTTAAACGGGCTGCATAGATGCTACATCATTGTTTCACCCAGCCCACCAAATGGACTAAAAAATGGATTGGCTGACATGTGGGCCAGTAGGTCGAAGCCTAAGAAGGCGTTGGATTTACATCCAACGGCCGGCATTCTTCTTCAATCTCTCGTCTTCTTCCCCCAGCGCTGCCGGAACCTCCTGCTCCAGCCTTCGGCGTCCAGCGGCGTTGTTTTGTGCTCCTCAGCAAAACGCTACCCCACCGACGGCCAGGCCATCCCTCCACTCTGCACCTCATGTTATTCTCTGCCGAGTGTAGGCCCACCCCGCACCCGAACTAGTCAAGTTTCCCACTCCTCTCTGTCTGCAACTCCACTACCGCGTCTTCCCCATCTCTAGGTCATTCCAGTCTGGGGCGTCGCCGTCGTCCACCGCCCCGGTGCACTCGGCGTGGCGTGGTCAACATACGAGAGTCATCGGAAGAGGACTGTATGTGGAGAGCCTGACGGTTGGGACCCACGAGGTCCATGGTCGCACGCAAGGAAAGTTCCTCCTTATTACGCACTGTACGTGCACTTTACGTGGGAAGGGCTTCTGTATTTCGTGAAAAAAATGTTCCCCCCGCTGACAGGTCGGACCCACCACCTATATCTTCGCACGCAAGGAAGTGCCTCCTTATTACGCACAAAAAAAATGAATACCCCCTGCTAGCTGGGACCCACCATAGTGGGTAGCTGACTTGTGGGCCTACCAAGTTGACGAGGATGGAGGGCTTTGTCAACTTAGTCAATATGAACGATTCTAGCTCCGGTGACCATACGATGTCCATCCAACGAACATAGTGCTTCTTCAACCTCTGGTCTTCTTGCTCCAGCCGCCCAAAGCAGCGCCGGTCGTGCCGCGTGCTCCTGCCTCTCGTGGCCGGCTGTGATGCCGCGGAGACCTCACCACCCCCTACTACTCCCACCGCTGGCCCAAGGTATCCCTCTACTCACCCACACCCCCTGTTATTCTGCGGCGACGGCAGCCTGACACCGCAGCCGAACCAGTGAACCCTCGTACTCCTCTCCGCGTGGGCATCCACTGCCGCTTCTTCCTCGGCTCCATGTCGTCCCCTTCCTTGGCCTCGCCGTCGTCCACCGCCTTGGTGCTCTCGGCGCGGCGTGGTCAATGTGGTCAACGACCGACTTCCATCAGAAGAGTACTGTACGTGGAGAGGCTGACATCTTGGTCCACGGCCATAGCCCAGTTTTTTTGTGATTTTCCAAGTAAGTCGCTTTGTCAGGCCTGTTGGGCTGCAAATCTTTCAAGACGAGGAGAGCTTCATTCGGCTGGCCAAGAAAATGGCCTATCAGTAATGAGAAATGGGTTGTACATTTTTAAAACACATCAAACTGGCAATTAGTTTCAAATATGTTTTTTTCATTTCGAGATTTTAAATTACATTAATTTTTATGCGTGGAGAATTTGTTGGATTATATATTGATATACATTTATTTTTAAAATCAGTTTGAATGTGAGTCGAAATTTCGGGATTAAAAATAGTTCGGACCGCACCGAAATATGCAAAATTTCGTATAATTTTTTAACCGTGGCCACAATATGGGCTGTAATGCTAACGAAAAGAATATGGGCTCCAAAAAAAACTTAAGAATTAGAAACTGGGCTGTAAATTATTAAAAGTAGTGGCAGATGGGCTGTATGCTATTTTCCACAGATGTGAGGCTTTCCTAAAAAAAGGTTGACGCACAAGCAGTGACTGTTGGATGTCCATCGAACAGCCGTCGTGCTTCTTCAATCTCTGCTCTTCCTGCTCCAGCCGCTCAAACAAGCGCCGGCGGGACTGCGTGCTCCCTCCTCCCAGCGGCCGGCTGTGCTGCCGCGCAGGCCTAACCGCCCCATCATACTCCCATCGCTGGCCTAGCCATCCCTCTACTCACCCACACCTGCTGTTATTCTCCAGCGACGGCAGACGAACCAGTAAACCCTCGTACAGTCGTACTCCCCTCCGCGTGGGAAACAACTCCTGAGTCTTCCCTGCCTCCGTGTCATTCCCTTCCTAGGCTTCGCCGTCGTCCATCGCCCTGGTGCTCTCGGCGCGGCCTGGTCAACATGGTTAACGACCGACATGCATCTGAAGTGGACTGTACATGGAGAGGCCGACAGCTGGGTCCACGGTCGCACGCAAGGAAATGCCTCCTTATTATGCGCAAAATAATGATTCCTCCACCTGACATCAGGGACCCACCGGATGGGCCTCTATATTTCGTGAGAAAAACGTTACCGCTGCTGATAGCTCGGACCCACTAGCTATATCTTCGCACGCAAGGAAGTGCCTCCTTATTATGCACAAAAAAAAAGAATACTCCCCCTGTCAGTGTCAAAACCGGCGGATCTCGGGTAGGGGGTCCCGATCTGTGCGTCTAAGCACTACAAAAGAAAGACACATCTGTGACATTTTGGGCCGAACGAAATTTTTTTCTGTCATACATATGACACTTCTATGACGATAATTGTGACAAAACCCGGTATCATCATAGATATGGTGGGATCCTACTTCTATGACAAAAAATCATGACAGAAAATGGGCTTTTCGTCCTGGGCGGGCTAGAGACGCAGCTGCATGACATTCTTTGGGTCGTCCATAACGGAAAAAACTGTGGTAGAAGCGAGGGGGGGAATTTCGGGGAGTTGCCGGTTACGGTGGGAGGTCGTGGGACGAGCGATGCGCGTTTCTCTCGTACAGGTATGCGCGTGTGTGCGAGGCGTTGGCTCTAACTAAACCCGAGCGAGGCATTGGGCTATAACTGAACCCAAGCGATTGCACTGCAGACTACGCGTTACTGAACCCGATCGATCGATCGATGGCTGTTAACTGAACCTGATGGAGCGATTCCTTCGCTACTGTTGCTAACTGAAGCCGATCGATACTGCCTCTGGGATGAA
>NC_057795.1:283100853-283131747 GCF_018294505.1 Triticum aestivum | reverse complement strand
CGTAGCGCTCCAACACAAGTCAGTTTCGTCCGTTTTGTGGTACGGCACACCCCTCCCGATCAACAGGACCACCGTTTCGACCGTAGGAAGTCCGTTTCCTCCATTTTGCGGTACGCCACACCCCTCCCGATCAACAGGACCCCCGTTTCGACCGTAGGAGGTCCGTTTCGTCCGTTTTGCGGTACGCCACACCCCTCCCGATCAACAGGACCCCGTTCTGAACATAGGAGGTCTGTTTCCTATGTTGTGTGGTACGCCAGGCCTCGTTTCCATCGCCTATTCCATCCAAGCCGGTTGGCTCCCACGCGTTCCGTTGCCTCCCGATGAACACGATGCATTCCGTTGCATCCCCATGAACACGATGCATTCCGTTGCCTCCCCATGAACACGACGCATTTCGTTGCCTCCCCATGAACACGAGCCCTCGCCATACGTATGTGCGACTAGGCATTCGAGACCCCGCCCGTATGTACACATACGTGGTCGTATTTTCTTTCTTGCACCCTGGCCGCGGTACGTACGTGTACATGCTACGTGCGCGCCTCTACTACTACACGTACTTGCCTCTACTACGACACGTGCGCGCCTCTACATCGACAAGTATATATGTACGTACACGTTCGCGACCAGAATGGCAACGCTACGTATGCTTCGACTAGGTGGGTCCCGACTGTCAGGCAGTTCCTTGCGTGCAAAAGTGTAGCTGGTGGGTTCCAGCAGTCAGAGGGGCGAATCGTTTTTTTGCCTGGACGCACTTCCTTTGCGTGCGAAGAGCTAGTGGGTCCCAGCAGTCAGGGGGCGAATCGTTTTTTTTTTGCCCGGACGCACTTCCTTGCATGCGAAGATTTAGCTGGTGGGTCCAAGCAGTCAGGGGGCGAATCATTTTTTTTGCCCGGACGCACTTCCTTGCATGCGAAGATGTACCTGGTGGGTCCCAGCAGTCAGGGGGAAACTTTTTTTCACGAAATACAGTGTCCCGTCCGGTGGGTCCCCGCTGTCAGGTGGAGGAATCATTATTTTCTGCGAAATAAGGAGGCACTTCCTTGCTGCGACCGTGGACCCAGTTGTCAGCCTCTCCACATACAGTCCACGTCCGATGGAAGTCGTTCCATGACCACGTTGACCACGCCGCGCCGAGAGCACCATGGCTGTAGACGACGGCGAGGCCTAGGAAGGGGACGACTCGGAGCCGGGGAAGACACAGCAGTGGATGCCCACGCGAAGAGGAGTACGAGGGTTCACTGGTTCGGCTGCGGTGTGAGGCTGTTGTGACCGTAGAATAACAGGGGGTGTGGGTGAGTAGAGGGATGGCCTGGCCAGCGGTGGGAGTAGTAGGGGGCGGTGAGGCCTCCGCGGCATCACAGCCGGCCACGGGAGGCAGGAGCACGCGGCACGACCGGTGCTGGTTTGGGCGGCTGGAGCAAGAAGACCAGAGGTTGAAGAAGCACTACAACCGTTGGATGAACATCATATAGTAACAGGAGCTAGAATCATTCATATTGACTAAGTTGACAAAGCCCTCCATCCCCGTCAACTTGGTAGGCCCACAAGTCAGCCTCCCAGTATGCTGGGTTCCAGCTGGCAGGGGGAGTATTCATTTTTTTGTGCGTAATAAGGAGGCACTTCCTTACGTGTGAAGATAGTTGGTGGGTCTGACAAGTCAGCGGGGGGCACATTTTTTTCAGGAAATACAGAGGCCCTTCTGGTGGGTCCCATATGTCAGGCGGAGGAATCATTATTTTGCGCGTAATAAGGAGGCATTTCCTTGTGTGCGGTCGTGGACCCAGCTGTTAGCCTCTCCATGCACAGTCTACTTCCGATAGAGTCGTTCGTTGACCACGCCGCGCCGAGCGCATCCAAGGTGGTGGACGACGGCGAGGCCCCGGAGAGCAACCAGCCGGAGATGGGAAGACGCGGGAGTAGAGTCGCAGACGGAGAGGTGTACGAGGGTTAACTGGTTCTAGTGCGGTGTGGTTCGGTAGTCGATGGAGAAGAACATTAGGTGTGGAGGGGTGGAGGGATGGCCTAGACAACGGTGGAGTAGCGCTTCATAGCAAAGCGTTCTAAGCAGAGGTGCTAGCAGCAAGAGGCGGGAGGTGGTCCCGGCGGCGCTGGAGGAAGAAGACGAAAGATTGAAGATGGATGCCGGCCGTTGGATGTAAATCCAACGGCTAACATGTCAATCATTTATTGACTAAATTGACAATGACTTGCGTTGGCTTCGACCTATTGGCCCACATTTCAGCCTCCAAAAATGTGGCACATATTTAACCCATTTTTTTCAGAATTTACAGTCTTTTTTTTGCGCGGTAGAATTTACAGTGAATTTGATCTTTGTTTTGAATTACAGCCATGCTGGGCTGGGTGAACAATTAATGTAGCTTTCATGCGGCCCATTTATTCTATTTCCTAAAAAATTACAGGCCATTTGCACTTTATCTAGATACATGATTTTGCTGGGCTGATTCTAATTATAATGTCGGGTTGGGCCAGCAATGTTATCAAAAAATAAAAAAGGGCTGAGCATTTTGTTATAAATATATTTAAATAATAAGTGATATTATTACATTTGTCCTTAAATCTTACCAAGCTTTTGTACACAATCACTAGGATTTTCGTGCCAAAACAATCCAGGATTCTATTTGTTAAGAAATTATTTTTATAAGTTAATAAGATGTGGGATATTGTTTTCTTACATATGTAAGTATCTATTAAATATATGATGACAATAAAAATAATATATAATAACATATAAAATAATATATATATATATATAATATAGTTAGAAGGGAAACATAAGTTGTACCTGGCGTTCCTATTCTTATATAGAAAACTAGAACAGACCTCTGCGTTTTCTTCAAAAAAATACATAAATTGGGCTGCCAAAAATAAAACCTCGGATGGGAGGTCCATAGGCCAGTCAATACATGACGGCCCTAAGAAAATACAAACAGGCCCTCCCATCCGAGGTCATGGGCTGCGCATGTTAAAAATGAAAGCCTAGACGGGGCAGCCCAAAACCACGTCCAACACTTGCCAAAACTTCGTCCCTCGTTTTCTCTGTGTTTCGCACACTCAGCATTGTGTGGGCATTTTGACTGTGCATCATATGAAGATGTGCTATGTATGAATGTTGATCAGCATGATGTTAACTGGCTAGTAGTTCCATTTTCGACCATGAATAAAACTTCCAACATGATGTTAACCCTGTTTGAAAAGGCCGTGTTAATATAAATGCTCTGCCTCTGAAAGTTGCAGTTTCTTATCTGAAACTGAACTTGCAGTTTCTTATCTGAAACTGAACTTGCAGTTTCTTAACTGAAACTGAAACTTGCAGTTTCTTCTCGTCTGCACTTTTATTCTCCTATGAAACTATTTTTTTAAGTGCTAAAAATAGATCTCTATAATTCATAAAATTCTTCATATGCTCAATACTGCAAATCTGAAATTCAAAAGACATTCATATCTGAAAGTACTCTCAAAATACACAACACAAAACACAATTCACAACCTGCAAATACTGACAACCCTAAGCTCCTCCTGACAATTCACAACCTGCCCGACTATTGGGCTGGGGGGGGGCAGCCCCCTCCTATTCCTCGGCGGCAGACAGCCACCCCGTGAGACGATGTGAACGGTGAGGGAGACGATGGCGGGGAAGCGTCGTCGGGCCAACTGCTTTTCTCCTCTTGCAGTTGGGTTCTGTCGACGAAGACTCCACCGGCTCGCTCTGGCAGGACACCGTCACAAACGGCACCCTGCAGATGCTCGATCCTTCAATCTCTGGTGGATGCTCCATATGGAATCGATACTCCCACCACCGCTCCCTCACGATCGGATTCAGTGAAGCTGTTTGCTCCATGGCCCAGAGGAGCAGCTCTATGTACTCCGATGCGACTCCCTCCTATCGCCGCCTTTTCGCTCTGTTGCAGATATTTGGCCATGGATGTCGCCGTCGCCGCTAGTTGGTCCTTGTTGTCAAACCAAGACTGTATATCCAACATCCTAGCTAGCTTCACAGGGTTGCCGTCTGCGATCCTCACGTATCGGTTGTACTCCTCCATCGATCTACTTCTCCACAGCACCTTCACTCGCCGGCGGTGATTTTTGAATGGAAGAGGAGAGGAGCGGAGCTGGTTTTGGATTAGAATGGGAGAGGAGCAACGCTGGTTTTGGACTGGAACAGGAGAGGAGGGGCGGTCGTTTTGAAATGGAAGAGGAGAGGAGCGGCGCTGGATTTAGATTGGAACAGGAGAGGAGCGGCGGTGGTTTAAGAGGGGAAGAGTAGAAGAGCGGCGCTGGTCTTGGAAGTATTTTTTTTGTTGTTTTGCGTATTTTGGGTGAAAGTTTGACCACGTACTGTATGTGACAAGCAAAATGTGAATGCATGTCACCAAAAATTGTATCGTTTGGTTCGTATCTGAATGTACTTTCAAATTATATTATTTTTGCAACGTATAACATATATTTTATGTGCAAAAATCATGATCAATTATGACCCAGAATAAAAGGGAGACTAGTTAATGTGGGGTCGCTTTCTTAATTGAAGGGTAAATTGATTTTCATTTTCATCCAGTCACAGCGCGCTGGCCCTCTCGCCCAATCTTAAATCGTTGCCGCACGCTCCTCTCCCTCTTCTCCATTGCAAAACCACCTCCTCTCCTCTCCATCATCTCCATTCCAAAACCACCGTCTCGCCTCTCCCTCTTCTGATCTTCTCCATTGCAAAACCACCTCCTCTCCTCTCCATCATCTCCATTCCAAAACCACCTCCTCTCCTCTCCATCATCTCCATTCCAAAACCACCGTCTCGCCTCTCCCTCTTCTGATCTTCTCTCCATTGCAAAACCACCTCCTCTCCTCTCCATCATCTCCATTCCAAAACCACCTGCTCTTCTCTCCCTCTTCTCTATTGTAAGACGACCGTCTCTCCTCCCATCTTCCAAAGCTAGCACCGGACCACTCAGAACGACATCTATGGATCAGGCAGATCGCCGGCAGCAACCAGGCAAAGTTAGCCAGGTTGAAGGAGATCCTTAGTTGGTTTGACAATGAGTGGGAGATTTCAAGGACGGTGCGCGCCATGTGGCAATGTATGCGAAAGAGCGAGATGGCGGCGATGAGGGCGGCGATGTACATGTACTCCTCGGCGGCAGTCACACCACAGTCCTCTGAGTTCATCGAGTATCTCCTCTGGGCGATGGAGCAGACTGATTCGCCCGAGGCGACAGTCAGGCGGAGGTGGTGGGCGTACAGGTCAAAGGTCGAGCACCCAGAGGATAACGAATCGATCAAGTATGATGTGTCGTTCATGAGGGTGCAGAGCCAGCCGAAGCCACAGGAGTATTCGTTCTCCCACCGCAAGAGTAGGCCGGATGGCGCGACGTCGCTTCCCGACGTTCTCCATGGTTCCCTCGACACTCGCCTTGTTTCAACGGCAGCGGTAGGGTTTAAGGTAAGCTTCACACTAACCTAATCTACCACCTGCTCATGCTTACAATCAGAGTGACAGCTAATGAAAATCATGCTTACAATCAGTCTCCGAGTACTACACCAATCACCCTAAAATAACTCTGGACCTTTGGGTCAAAGTTGTGACAAAGTGTACAAATAAAGAAAAATAGATTGGTGCTTCTTTCAGAAAGAGTACTCCCTAGAAAACTGCCAATATAAGCTACTACTATTTGGTTAGTGGATTTGCTGCCGAGAAAGATCCGTCCACAGAGAGCGCCACACATCCCATTGGTTGTGGTGGATGCCAATGCGTGCATGCAGCATGGTTGGTGTCGGTAATTTTTACTTGGCACACCTCGCACTTTGCATATATGCCGGTTCCATATGTACATTTGTGCAGTTCCACCAAAATGCACCTGAATAACCCTGTTTGCACAGATAATGAAAAAGCGTGATTACATTATAGTGGCACTAGTTGATGAAACACATAAAATAAATAGAAGAAAATATTGCGATAGTATCATAGTATGCCATGCCGCGAGGGCGAGATGGGCCCTGCGACACCTCATACGGTACGCCTCATACTGGACATCGTCCCAAGTCTCCAGATACACCTTCTGCCAGTGATGAACATCAGTGTACAAAAGTAGTACAAGGAGGCGCCTTGATACATTCAAATCTCTATTTTTGTACATATCAACTAAAATTAAGCACCCCAGTTTGCAGAAACGCCTAAACATTAACAATGGGACTAGTTGATGAAACATACTTTAACAAAGAGAAGCACTTTCTTTATCTACATTGGAAATGAAATGATAGAGATGACACTCGCTCTATTTTAACTGCATTATTACTTCATTTTATCAGTGACACCAGGGTCGAGCAGGTGGCAAACGAGGTGTACCGTGCGTCGCCAGGATGGAGGCCAGGGATGCTTAGACTGGGATGCTGAAGTTGGCTCTTTCAGTCACCAACATGGATGATTCAATTCATGGGACCTTTTGGTGCAGTTCACCTAAAATGAAGCAATGTCCCGTGAGCTAGCTGCTTCTTCTTCAATTTTTTTAAGAAAAGGGCTCCAGCCCGGTTCCATTTCCATCAGAAAACGAAACCCACAGAGCTTATTCTTCATTAGTTGCAATAAAATTGAGCAACATCAAGGTTGGTTGTGAAGCTCCTGGAATGCTCAACTATAATTTGGATATCATCTGTGCAGTTCAACTAAGATCGAGCGTGAAATGTATATCTCTGTTTGCACAAAAAAGGTGGAAAGGAGGGTGACTAACAAGTGATGAAACATGCATCAAATGAAAAGAAGCATGTTCCTTATCTGAATGGCAATCCTACAAGGACAGTAGCAATTTCTAAAGCAGTGGCATTTCTAGATATTTGTGTGGGCATTAGGATTAACTATGACAACTATTAAATACGACATTACTTTGGGCATGGGAGAGTAGGCGGACTAGGACAGTTGCATTTCTAATGAAAAGAACCAACTTATCTTAATGGGAAACTTTAGCACGACATGTAAAGAAGTGCCATTGATTCATATTACTGGAGGCATTACATTGAAAACAACATTGGTTTAACGTGTCCTTACTTTTAACAGTGCGACTGCTACATTTTACTAGTGGCATTACATAAGAGTGGCTCGGGGTAACAAACATCAGAACAGGATATCTGGGTTGGTCCCATTTTTGTTTGGTATAGCCACCTTATACTGTGTGAGGCTAGCAAATCTAGTGCTGGACTTACTCTGTTGACTTGTCCCCTAGTTCCCACTTCCTTCCTTTTTCAACCAATAGATCGGGTTTATATTGAGTTTGTACTGCGTTTCCCTTTATTTCCCTATTAGACCTAGAGACCAGTTGGATAGCCAGTCTCTGCTACTTTTCGCCCCCATTATTTCCTCTTTCGACCAAGTCCTAGATTCAGGTAACAACTCCTCCCCACCCCCACCCCCTTTCTTCCTTGTTTGAACCAAGTAGTACTAGATTCGAGTGCATGAACTAGTTTTACCTCTTAAACATAAAAAAAATTAGGTGGTTTTCGAATAGCCGATCGATCCTATCTACGAGGGGGCCTGAGAAATAGTAAAAGTTACAAATGCAGCGACGTCAGGAGCTCGGGAAGTAGAGCAAGGCCGGTTCCGAAGGAAGTTATACCTGATGGTCGCCAAGATGTCGCTAGGTGGGCGGCGGGAGGCCGGATCTGCCCACACTACGGCAGCGAGGAAGAAGGGGTCGGAGGCCTTCCCTCGCCAGCGGTGCTTGGGAGAGAACGACAAGGCATGCTGATCGGGACGCGCCCATCAGTGGGTAAGAGCCGTCGCCGAGGACGACCGTGTGAACGTTGCACCTTCTCACCTTCCCCGGCGAAGAGGATCCGGCTGGATCTGTGACCAGTGGTGAGCAGAGAGAGAGAGTGTGGCCACCGCTGTCGTGTTTAGATCTGGAGAGGCCGAGACAGTGTGAAGAGAGCAACACTAGCAAGCAAGCGCGGAGGCTCCTGCCTATATAGTGGAGTAGTACTTAGTTTTCTTTTGTCTACCAGAGTCGGCTTGACCTCGTCAATGACTGTCGAGAAGTCTTCATGCACGTGGCCCGGACGCGCAGTTGTCGTCATTTTGATCTGAAGCGCTGGATTATAACATATAACACAAAAAAATGCCACATGACAAGAAATCATAACCTCACTACCCAAAGGAGACAACATGAATCCAGACGGACAAACTAGACGAGGAACAAAGCTCAAATTAAAGATAAACTCGTAGAAAAGGGGTCCGTCGATAGATGTCCTAATTAACATAGACCGTCTCGGGTGCGACACGAATGCGACAGGCGTGCTGTATACTCCGTGCATGTGTACCGCCATTTTCTAGACGCTTTGCTCCATGGCACGGGCGCAATCCATGGATACAAAATTAGTATACTATATACTATTTAAAAGTCAAGGGCGGGGCTTTTCCTGCCCGGTAGGCGGCGGGACAGTTCCGCCTAGTCGGTTTGACAGAGACGCGAGAAGACGAGGGAGTAGGCTGCTGCAAATGTAGGGTTGTGTGATTTGACAGCGAGTTATTGCTGGACAGGTGGGGCCCCGTGATTTGACTTGCCATTATCATTTTAACTGCGGCGCTACGACCGGCGTGAGTCTCCCGATTCCTAACCACCTCCATACAGGTGCCTCTCCCAATGCTCCACCATGTAGTAGTAGAGGCTGGCTCTTGCATGGGAGCCCACTTCTCCACTTTTTCCTTGCCTCTCTTTCCTCCACATATGCAAAAATGCCATGTAAAGCGCACTATTGTACTTACTTGCTCCTACACGTGCTTAAGCTTGCCACATAGGCATAAACTCTGATGTGGCAAGTTAATCAAGAAGAGAGAGACTAGTTTGGTGACCCAAGGAAGATACGGTGCTAAGCGCGTGTACCTAGGTGAAAAGACAATTTTGAGTCTATAGCTAATTAAATGAAGCAAACTTAGCAACACCATTTCATTGGAAGAGGTCACTCCTTGGCAAATGCAATAAATACTAGTACCCCCTGTGTCCCATTATATAAGAACGTTTTTGACACTACACTAGCTAGTGTCAGAAACGTTCTTATATTATGGGACGGAGGGAGTACGAAGAAAGAGATAGAGAGGAGTAAAAAAATACACTTATAGCCAACCTTGTTGTAGTATGAGTGACTAAGTGATGACTATGTATGACATGCCAACATCAGATAGCCTAATGCACCGTGTTAAATCTCCAAGGGCGCGACCACGCGAGCGACGCGACGGTCGTGGTAGGCGCGACCATGATACGGGCTGCTGGCAGCCCTTGGATCTGAGATCAAACGGTCGCATGCTAAGTTGCTGAAAATTTGCAGAATAACCCTCCAAGATAGGATATTCACCCATAGGTCTAGAATCACGCCATGCAACCGTTCGATCTTAGATCCAAGGGCTCTCAGAAGTCCGTATCATGGGAGAATGGAAAGCCACTACCCTGCCGTTCGCACGCTGGCAGTTCGCTCCTACTCGTCCCCGCACGTCCTTTAATACTATGTCGGTTCACTCCTAGTCGTCCCGTCCATTCACATTACGGCAGTTCCACTAATCCTAACCCTCCTCCCAAATCCATGGCGTCCCAAATCTCCCCGATCGGTGGTGAGTACAAGGTTAGAACCATCACTGGTGATGAGTTCGACGTCATCTACACCCGTACTTCCGCGACGGTGAAAGGATGTCTTTCACACTTCAGACGCATGTTCGAAAACTCACATGATGAGTGGGTCCCTGGGCTAGATCTTGAGTACACCACAGTCGTGGGACGAGAGAAGGATCTAAAGGACGAAGAGAGGAAGAAGCCCGCCGTGATCCAGGTTTGCGTACATAACATTTGCTTGGTCTACCACATATGCCATGCCGACATTGAGTGCCAGGATTTTAAGAACTTCCTCGAGGACAACACAGTGAAATTCGTTACCGTAGACTTTAAGAACGACAAAGAAGTCCTGGGTCGGACAGGCCTCGTTGTAGGCAACCCCTTCGACCTCCAGAAGAATCAGCTGGTGCCCTCTCGTTAGCCCTCAATGCTGACCCTGGCAGGAGCCATGGTTCATCCTTCGTACCGTAAACTAGAGAAACCTCATTACACATTTCATCGTCATGCATGGCAGCGGAATGTACTAGATATAGACCACATCCACTACGCTGCAATGGATGGCTACCTTTGTTTCAATATCTACAAGGGTTGGATGAAGAGCAACAGCCAAGTTGGCGGTTCAAGCAAAGAAGTATCAACCAAGAGGAAGAGGGACAAGGACGAAGTCGAGGACGTGGACGAGGACTCCGAGTAAGGTGGCAGTGTCGTTGCTCATGGCGGTTCTAAACTTCTAATGCAGTGTCTACCGGATTAGTTGCATAGTTTAATTTCAGGTGTGCTTAGTTTAATTTGAGGGGTGTGTTGTGCTGAGACCCCAGTAGAACTATGTTATGTTTCTTCTCGTTACTTTAACTCTTCAGTATGTACATACTAGTACTAGTATTTCTTTAATAGAATTTAGCACCCCAATTAAGTACGTACTAGCTTTTTTAATAGTACTATATGCATAATTTGAGGACGAGTGCTCTCCATATGTACCACCTTTTTTTTAAATTTCAATTTTTGCTCCTACAGGTGCTTAAGCTTGCCACATAGGCATAAAGTCTGATGTGGTAAGTTAATCAAGAAGAGAGAGACTAGTTTGGTGACCCAAGGAAGAACCGGTGCTAAGCGCGTGTACCTACGTGAACAGACAATTTTGAGTCTATAGCTAATTAAATGAAGCAAACTTAGCAACACCATTTCATTGGAAGAGGTCACTCCTTGGCAAATGCAATAAATACTAGTACTCCCTGTGTCCATAATATAAGAACGTTTTTGGCAGTACACTAGTGTCAAAAACGTTCTTATATTATGGGACGGAGGGTGTACGAAGAAAGAGATAGAGAGGAGTAAAAAAATACACTTATAGCCAACCTTATAGCCAACCTTGTTGTAGTATGAGTGACTAAGTGATGACTATGTATGACATGCCAACATCAGATAGCCTAACGCACCGTGTTAAATCTCCAAGGGCGCGACCGCGCGAGCGACGCGACAGTCATGGTAGGCGCGACCATGATACGGGCTGCTGGTAGCCCTTGGATCTAAGATCAAACGGTCGCATGCTAAGTTGCTGAAAATTTGTAGAATAACCCTCCAGGATAGGATATTCACCCATTGGTCTAGAATCACGCCATGCAACCGTTCAATCTCCGATTCAAGGGCTCTCGGAAGCCCGTATCATGGGAGAATGGAAAGCCACTACCCTGTCGTTCGCATGCTGGCAGTTCGCTCATACTCGTCCCCGCACGTCCTTTAATACTACGACGGTTCGCTCCTAGTCATCCCGTCCATTCACATTACGGCAGTTCCACTAATCCTAACCCTCCTCCCAAATGCGTGGCATCCCAAATCTCCCCGATCAGCGGTGAGTACAAGATTAGAACCATCACCGGCGATGAGTTCGACGTCATCTACACCCGTTCTTCCACGACGGTGAAAGGATGCCTTTCTCGCTTCAGACGCATGTTCGGAGACTCAGATGATGAGTGGGTCACCGGGCTAGATGTTGAGTACACCACAGTCGTGGGACGAGAGAAGGATCTAAAGGACGAAGAGAGGAAGAAGCCCGCCGTGATCCAGGTTTGTGTGCACGAATTATGCTTGGTCTACCACATATGCCATGCCGATGTTGAGTGCCAGGATTTTAAGGACTTCCTCAAGAGCAACCTAGTCAAATTCGTTACTGTAGACTTTGGTAACGACAAAGAAGTCCTGCGTCGGATAGGCCTCGTTGTAGGCAACCCCTTCGACTTCCAAAAGAATCGGTTGGTGTCCTCTCGTCAGCCTTCAATGCTGACCCTGGCAGGAGCCATGGTTCATCCTTCATACGGTAAACTGGAGAAACCTCCATACATGTTTCATCGTCATGCATGGCAGCGGAATGTACTAGATATAGACCACATCCAGTATGCTGCAATGGATGGCTACCTTTGTTTCAATATCTACAAGGGTTGCATAAAGAGCAACAGCCAAGTTGGCGGTTCAAGCAAAGAAGTATCGGCCAAGAGGAAGAGGGACAAGGACGAAGTCGAGGACGTGGATGAGGACTCCGAGTAAGGTGGCAGTGTCGTTGCTCATGGTGGTTCTAATGCAGTGTCTACCAGAATAGTTGCAAAGTTTAATTTCAGGTGTGATTAATTTAATTTGAGGGGTGTGTTGTGCTAAGCCCCCAGCAGAACTGTGTTATGTTTCTTCTTGTTACTTTAACTCTTTAGTGAGTACATACTAGTATTTCTTACATTTCATCTTTTAGTTGCTATAGTACTACCACTCGTTTATTCACATTATATACATACAATATATATGGCCAACATCATATAGCCAGCAGTTTAGTTGTCAAAGAATTTCAGGGTGCTTAGTTTTGTCAAAGAATTCCAGGGTGCTTAGTTTTATTTGAGGGGTGGGTTGTGCTGGACACCATTATTGTGACTCGCCTTTTTTATAGTACTATATGCATAACTTGGCGACGAGCGCTCTTTATATGTACCACCTTTTTTTCAATTTCAAGTTTTGCTCCATGGCGCAATTCATCGATAATACTGCTGTACAAAAGTATACATTTTTTAAAAGGCTAGAGGGTGGGGCAGTCTAGCTTGGTCGGTTTCATGAGAGGCGAGGGCCTTTGTGATTTGACGTCTCATTACTGCTGGAAGGCGGGGCCTTGTGATTTGACTGCTCGTATAAATGCGCCGACGACCTGATTGAGGAGGAGCAAAGAACCGTGCGGTAAAAATGATCTAATTTGCTAGTCATCTCATTGTTAGCATTGTTCTATTCATTCCCTCAAAAAACAAAAACCATTGTTCTATTCATGCCTCGCAGAGAACATGACACGTGCGGCGAAACACCCGAAGCAAAAGATGAAACACAACAGCAAAAAAAAGGAAGATTATCACCCCAAATGATCTAATTCGCCGCAGAGTCGTAACTGCTTCTTCATAGCCTCCACGACCTCCATCTCCTTGCACGTCTCCTCCGCCATCTTCTTCATTCTGTCCATGACGCAGGATTTCTCGACGCGAGCCTTCATCATCTGTTCCACGGCCACATTACGTACCTTGACAGCAGCTGGGTGCTTGATGTGGAGCTTCGCCAACTCCTCCTTCTGTTCCATGACGAGGGCCTGCAGCATCTTCATCGAGGAACTACTATTCTCACGTAGCTTCTTCCAGCCGGTGTTCTTCTCCTTCAACAGGTCGATCTCGTGGCAGAGCTTCGCCTTGTCCTCCTGAAGTCGCAGGATTTCTCCAGTCGCCTTCTTCTCCGAGGCAATGCTCTTCTTCAGCAGCATCACCAAGCCGGCGGTCAACTCCCCCTGCTGATTAAGCTCAGCGGGCATGTCGCCGAGGCTCTCCTTCAGCAACTCCGTCAAGCCTTGGATGAACTCCTTCTGCTTATTGAGGTGCTTATTGAGCTGATCGGGCATGCCGTCGAGGGATAACGACTCCAGCTCCGCCGGCTCAGCATGTTCGCCTACGCAGCTAGGGCGCTCTTGTGAGCCATCGCCTGCCCATGAGAGATCTTTCGAGGTCTCTGCGTGGCGGCGAGTCCTCTTTTTTTCCGCAGCCTTGGTTGTCGCTCCCTTGTTACGTGTAGTTCTCGACCTAGAGCTCTGCTCACCAGCCATGGCAACGACGGACGAAGAAGAAGCACTTATGAGGAGGAAAGGTAGAGTAATTTTTGGTTAGGTAGTTCCCCTTTTTATAACCTAAGTACTAGCACTAGTAGTACTGATACCTGCATAGTGGGAACACGTTCAGGTTTGGTACGTAGTAGGTGTGAGCAGGCTTTCGAATGTGATGGGAACAAGGTAAAGATTAATTGATGGTTTTCGTTTCGAGGATCGAAACAGCTCCCGATGAGTTTAGCGAAACATAAATTTCAAGTACGACACTGCTCAAATGCGTAAATATTATGTTACTGTCAAAAATTGGCACAAAATATGAAGGAGACCAATGGAAGTACTACTAGCAACCCACGATTTAACTACTCGCATGCGCGCAGTGGAGTAATAATGTCTTTCTTCCGCCCTCACGTCCACTCAATTTGCATGCGCTGTATTAATTGACCATCAATGAAGTGAACGACTTTACATGCGTCAAATTATCACATGGGGTGGATCTTGGTACAAAATTGCGTCCGCCCGTGTACCCACGTGTGCGTGCGTGGCGTACGTGCACATCTTCACTTCGTGCATGTACCACCAGTATGGCTCAGGGAGGACGAGTACATTCTTCTGGAACCAGCAGCACGTCACTGTGATCAATCCATGCAAGGAGGTCTCGACAACGCCTCCACATGTGCCACATGGCTTCATGAACTATAAGAGAGACACTGTGTAGCGTGCCATTGGTATTCTAATTTACGTGTTTTGCACATACTCGAAGTACTAGTAATGTACACGTGCATTGCATGCATCTGATTTTGCAACCAAATTATGAATAAATACCACACTTTAGCATGTAAGCTCTTAGTCATATATGCATGATGTAGCCCTTCGTTTAATTCTTATAGTTCATCTCATTCAAAATCAAATTAGTTTTTATAAAAAAGCTAAGAATGCGTGAATAGGACAAACATGGGATTATAGTGGAATGTCGTCTTGAATCCTACAGGATTGTACGAGTGTTTGATTCTGCATAGAAAAAACGCAGAATTCTTTCAAAGAGGTTTGAGTGGATGGGATGTTTCCTATGAAATCTAGTGCAAATGAATCATATGGAAAAATTCCTATGGTTTACAATCCTACGAATCAAACAACCAAGATAGGAAAAATTCCTAATGATTAGAATCCTCCAAAATTCCTTTGAGAATCCTTTGAATCAAAGAAGCCCTTAATATATTTTATGATTCATGTAATTGTGCGTTGTAAAGCATAAAGTAAAAACAAATAATGGCAATTCAACTAGAAAAAAGTTTGGGCAGTTATGATACGGAAGATTCTAGAACAAAAGAGAACCACTGTTTTTTTGAGATTTGTGCATTATGCTTAAGTTCAACCATGGAGTCTACTAGATTGTACATGTGGCAAAATCCAGTGGGGGGCTAGAAGATGGTGCGAGGGGCCGAGTGGAGGGAGACTATGAAGGAATGCACAAGTGCGAGATCGATATTTAGAGAGAGGGGGCGAACACGTGCGCTGTTGCACGCAGTGGTGGAGCCATGAAAAATAAATGAGCTAGGGGGCCAAGCATTGCTAATCCTTTACAAGGAGGGTCAATTCATGAAATTAAACCTTTTTAGCAGCAATTGTCTAATGATCACATTCATATTAGCCTCGATATATAGTGATGTTAGGGGGGGGTAGGGCCCTTACTGCCCCCTGTCTTCGCCATTGTGCACGCATCTGAGAGATGAAGCGAAAGGCATGGATGATGAGAGGGGGACATTCGATATATAATTAATGTGGGGTGTATTAGCTATTTATGTTAATCCTACATACAGAGGTATAGATTGATCGATGTGGACGTGGGAGAGGTATAGATTGATCGATGTGGACGTGGGAAAGAGGGTGAGACCTCAGTGGATATATCGATTGATCGGTTTGTGTGGAAAACTATGAAATACCTAGCTATATACACACATACATAGAGGAACATCCATCGTTGTGCATGCACGCGTGAGAGATAAAGAATGCCCGGTATGATGGAGAGGGGGATGTGTGTGGGTGTGTCCCTTCATGGGAGACCGACCTGAAGAAAAAGATTGCATGCGTGCGATAGATAATGCCGACTGGTAGTGTGTGTGCATGCATGCACGAGAGAAAGTTAGTGGTACAATTATAAAGAGAAGACTACTCTATGGGTGTAAAAGAATAGGTGAGGTCATAATCAATGTAAAGTTGAATTCAAATATTTGAATAAGAGATCCTGATGTTTGAAACCCATGCATGCATGAATATAATGGAGATCTGCGCGGTGTGGTTTGGAAACGAGCATGTTGTAGTGTATACACATTGAACAAGGTCAGACTGATTTGAATTTGAGATAACGATGGCAGACATCATTTGCCCATGTCGCATCCGTGCGTGTAATTGGAGATGATGGGTGGCTTTCTCATCACATATCTATATCTATACCCCTATATAAATTATATTATAATTTTTTTATTGTGTGCGAGTAACTAACTTTGAAAGATGGTCGTTGGATGAGGTGAATCCGATGGTCCAAAGATGGCAAATTTGAGCACTATTGGCCATTGGATATCATCTAGATTCCACCAGATTTTGCCACATGTATAATCTAGAAGACTCCATGGTTGTAAGCATAATGCACAAACATCAAAACACAAGCACTTCTTATTTGTTCAAGAATCTTCCGTATCAGAATTGCCCAAATGTTTTTCTACATGATTTGCCATTATTTATTTTTACTTTATGTCTTACAACGCACAATTCCATGAATCATAAAATAGATTAGCTTTCTTATAAAAACTAGATGATTTTGAATGAAATGAACTATAAGAATTAAACGAACATCTACATCATGCATATATGACTCAAAGCTTGCATGCTATAATGTGGTATTTATTCATAATTTGGTTGCCAAATCTCATGCGTGCAATGCACGTGTACCTTACTCTAGTCTAAATGGTGTTTGTGTGTGTGTTGTGCTTGTTGAGGTGCAAATTGTCTTTTTTTGGGTACACGTTATGCTTGTTCTTCTGAAATTTCAAACCGCGCCTTGTTATGCTGAAAATTGAAGCTAGCGTCTCTGTTTATCGTGCTGCAAAACTCCCGCCTCTTTAACCCGCGCCTTGTTAGCCCGAAATATTTAAGATATATCATTGTCTCGTTGTGCTCCGACAACTCCCTCCATCTCAACCCGCGCCTTGCTATTCCGAAATTACAACGCGCGTGAAAACTCCCACCTCCTGTGAAATCCCGACACACGAAATGCCCGTGGTACCCCTGAACCGAAAGAACCACCTCAAATCGGTGGGGGGTACTTTTGTAACTTACCCCACATTTCAGACAAGCGCGTCTCTAAGCCATGGTTCCCCACTGCCATCCCATCCGCCCCCACCCATTCGTACACCGAGGCCGCGAAAACCCGCGACGAAACCCCACACCCTGCTCCGTCCGCCACCCAGCCGGAGCCTCTTCCCCGACGACGTCGTCCACAGCAACACCTCAACGTCCCTCATCCATCGTACCGTATGAGGATCCGTCGTCGATATCATCATCCCACAGGTTCAGCCACCCCGTCCTCCACCTCCAAGGAGCTTCCTCGACGTTCCCCTCGTATTTTGCGCCATCTCTATTCCCACACCACCGTCTTCACCTGCACCACCGGAAGAGCATCATCATCACCGTTTCCTCGGATGAAGCTGCGGCCTAATCGGCGCCACCAATGAGGTTGTACACTAATCGCCGCATTTTCTTCTTGATTCGATCTCACGGTGCTGCCGGCGCTCGGTCTCGAGCCGACCCGGCGCGGCTCCATCCACGGTAGCGTCACCGGCCAATTCCTCCCTGGCGTCGCTCCCTCGGCGGTGACATCCACATTAGTAGGAGCTACTGCTGCTTTAGCTCTCGCTCGCGCTGATGCTCTGCTCTTGCTCTCGGTCCCCTTCCTGGTCTGCTCTTGCTATTGCTCTTGCTCGCGCTACTGCTCTCGCTCTTGCTCTTGCTTGCGATGCTGCTCCGATTTGGCTACACTTCAGTCGACTGAATCAACTTTCGGGTCAGTCAATTTTCAAGGGGTGGGCTCGCCGGGGTGAAGGAAGAACCAGCCGCAGCGGGGAGGGGGGCTCGCCGGAGAGGTACCCTACTATCTATCTTAGGGTTCAGGATGGGCGCGGTGGTCGCCGGTAGTGGTGGGGAGTTGGCGGGGCGGTGGCGTGGGGATCGCCGGAGAAAAAGCTCGGCACGGGGGGGCCTCGAGGGATGGCCGGGGCGGCGGTGGACCGGCGGTTGGCTGCTGTTTGGCCAGTGGTTGCTGGCGGCTCAGGGAGGTGGAGGTTGAAGATGAACCACAGGCCCTTGATTTCGTATCCAATGGCTGCAAAATCGACTGACCAGAGATGAAAAAGTCAGTCAACCGACGTGTAGCCTCACCTTGCTAGTGCGTTCAGTTTCGACAGCAAAATTCAGTTTCGACAGCAAAATTCAGTTTCCACAGTTAAGTTCAGTTTTGACAGTTAAGATCAGTTTCGACAGTTAAGTTTAGAGATGAGCGATTGATGTATTTTACATCTAGCACTTTGTGGTTATGTATTTTACGTCGTGTATTGGAGATGCTATTAGAATTCCACTCAGGTTAACGTTGTTCATTGTCTCTCTTGTCCTGCTTCAGCCTCGGCGTCGTACAACTCACCGGAGGTCCTCCAACGACGAAACCCTCCATCCCAGCGGAGTAGTACCTCGGGCTCCATCTCCAGACACCTAAGATCTTCTTCCCCTCCTCCGACAGCAAAGTCAACCGGAGCATCCTCACCGGCCAACCCAATCACGCTGAGATCGACATGGCTTCGCCAAAGAGGTTGTACACTTGTTGCATCTCTTTTTTACTCTACACGTTATATATATTGTCCACTCAGCACTCGTAGTAACGGGAAATACGATTATTTTATCCTACTATATGACAAGCAGTGAGGTACCAGGCAACTTAGCTATCCGTGATGGACTCTCTTGAACACCATCATTATTTATCTTTGCGCGTTTGAGCTGTGCATTTGTCGACGGGCCAGGGAGTTGAGCTAGTATGGCCGTGGCCTGGGTCCAAAGTAATAGAAGTAGCACAAAAAAAAAATTTTAGTCTAGGATTTTCCTTGCTCAAGCCTGCCTACTAGAATCGCCAGTGCTTGAAGGGAAAAGTGAACGAAAAACATAGGAATTGGAAAGTTTCCTATGGTACTACTTTTCATGAATTTGGTGCAAAGGAATGGAGCAAAGGAAAACTGTAGGATTTGTTCCTTTAGTGTCTCCTTGAAATAAAAACCGTAGGAATTGTAATTTCCACTTCTCCTCCTTTTCATATTCCTATTCATCAAGCACAAGACTAAGAGATAGTAGCATAATAGCATTATAACCGTACATTTTCTTGTGGTTTGACTTAATCTCACCATGCTTTTTTGCATCCTGTGATCTTCCAATTGTTGTGAATCAAACACCCAGATTGGCAGAAATCCTGTGTTTTTAAATTCTCTGCTTTGCACGTGCATTCCTATGCTATTCCTGTCTATTTCCTATCCCTGCATTGTTAGAATCCTCAAATTCAAACAAGCCCTTACTCAATTACTGCTGTTACAGATATGTGTCAAAGAAAACCTTGTGTGGTTTGTCCTGCTCCTGCGGCGCTGTGTTCCACCCCAGCTCAGCTGCTCCAACAACGGAAGGGTTCACCATAGCAGGGATCCGCTCTCTAGACTATCTTTTGCCGCCTCAGATCTTCTTCCTCGCCGCCGGCAACCACGACAACTGCATTACCATCATCAACTGAGCAGATGACCTTGAGGACTACACGGGTCCGCAAGAGAGGTCGCACTCTTTCGTGTCTGCTTACGTTATGCGTCGCTTAATATGATGACATGCTACATTATTGTCATGTTCACCTATTAGACTCCGGGTCAGGTCTAAACTAATGCTGAAACTTGAGTTTTTAAATGGTTGTGGGGTACATATTGGGGCAGCAATCAGTACTATCTGTCTACTATCTGGTTAATCTCTGGTGTCTACTATGAGTTTCATGTTGGGTGCAAACAAACATTAAAGGAGCCATTATCTGTATTTTTTAACTAAAGCTATTATCTTCCTGCTATCATTGGTTTTGGGTCTATCCACAATTTGCTACCATCACTCTGGATTTGTCCATGCACTCCTTACATAATCTCACTATGTGTTATTCCTATGCATGCCAGTTATTGTACACAATTGAACTGATCATGTAGAGCAAAAGAGACGAGCCTTGCGTGGCAATAAAATTTCATGCAAACGTCGTTCCATGGTGGGCGCAAAGGCATCCCCCTCCACCCATTTCGGATCATAATCAAGAGGAAGATAACTGTTCTGAGGGGGATTCAGAAGGAGAAGACCACTCCTATTTACCCCATGAGGTCTTCACTCTAACTTGGCATGCTGATGTTGGTAATATCATGCATATGGTGCCTTGCATTGTTTACTGTATACATTAAAGATGTCATCTGCTTAGTTTAGACATGCTTTGTGTCAATGCCATCTGTTTAGTTTCTTTATCGTATATGTGAATCATGCAATGCCATCTTGTCTAGCCAGGCATCATATATGTGAATTTTGCAATGCCACCCTAGTTACCCAGTCATCTTATATGTGAATTATATCATGCCATCATTTTTTATTATGTGTTAAATTTGTCAACAATTTTAGTACATTCAATTACTCTTCCTGTGCATCAGCCATTCAGCACGGTCATGGAAAAATCTAGAGTGGAAACAAGGTCTTCAGAGTAGACAATGCTATCTGACGAAGCGCATGTCTGGCTGGTTACCGATAGCTCCTCAGAGGAGGATTCAAAGACAGATGACCAGTCATGTTTCCCCCTGAGGTGCATGCCCTAACTTGGAAGGGTTATGTTACTCATATCATGCGTATGGTATCTTGCATTGCTATGTCATTTGCTTAGTTTAGACATGCTTTGTGTGAATGCCACCTGTTTAGTGTCTAATTACCATATATGTGAATTATGCAATGCCATCTTGTTGCAAGACATTATATATGTGAATTATGCAATGTTATCTTGTTGCAAGGCATTATGTATGTGAATTATGCAATGCCATGCTGTTTAGGCAAGCGTCATATATGTGAATTTTATCATGCCGTCATTTTTTTGTATTTCTCATTGCTTTTGTCGACAATGTTTGTATATTCAACTGCTCTTCCTATGCATCAGCCATTTGAGTTGCTGATGGAGAACTCTGGAGTGAAAACAAGGTCTTCAGAGCAGACAATCCTACCTGCTGAAGCAGATACCTTGCTGGTTACAGATAGCTCTTCAGAGGAGGATTCAGAGGAAGATGACCAGTCCTATTATCCCGCTCAGGTGTATGCTCAAACTTGGCAGGGTTATATTACTCATATAAGGCATATGTTGTATTGCAATGCTTATTTTTTTACATCATATACACAATATTGAATGCCATCTCCTTAGTTGACACATCATATATGCAATTGCCCTCTGCTCACTTCCTTAGTATATAAATCATATATTTGAATTATCTCATGCCATGATGTTTACATAGACAACATGTATCTGAATTATGGCATACCAACCCATTTTCTAAAGATATAATATAGTTATATCATCTCATCCTATTTACATATTCATCATATTTTAAATTATGTCATTCTATCCGTGAATTATATCATGCCATCATGCTTCCATCGATGGCATGTTTGTGATTTATGGCATGCCAACCACTTTAATAGACACATCGTATAGTTATATCATGTCATCCTGTTTACATAGTCATCATATTTTGAAGTATGTCATTCTATCCTGTTTAGTTAGCCATCATACATGTGAAACTGTGTCATGCTATCCTGTTTAATTAGCCATCATATATGTGAAATTATGTCCTGCTATTCTGTTTGCTTACACAACATAAATGTGAATTATTTCATGCCCTGTTTTCTTCCCTACTATCCATTGCATCTGTCTATCTTACAATGTCTGTACATTCAATTACTTTTCTTGTTCATCATCCATTTCAATTGGAGGGAGTGATGGCAGTATCTGTGGGAGTAAAAACACAGTCTTCAGAAAAGATCGTGCTACCTGTCGATGCAGATAGACCACAGTTGTACTTGCCCAAGAATCAGCCCCACCACACATAACCCACTCTCATATAGATTGTACCCCTACCCAGTTGGACAGAGAACCAGCTATACCCCTTCTAACCCCAACCCCAGCAGATAGACACCCAGTTCCCATTGACACAGCACCGTCTCCACCACAGAGCATCCAAACACAAGCAGTTAGTAAGGCAACTGCAGTGCCCAAATCACGAGGACCACCACTCCGAACCCGAAGTCAACGCTTAAAGCAGAAGCAGAATTGTTCTCAGGTCAGGTTCTGTAGCTATGGTTCATACTACTTTGCTCTTGCATCACTGTATTTACTGATACCAACCAATTTCAAATTTGAAGGATGCAATTGAAACTCCAATGGCGCAACAGGTATGTTTAAACCTGTTTCTTCAACGTGTTTGGCTGTTTGATGTTGTAACTTGCTCTATGTTGATTTCAGTTTCAATTGAATAAACAGTTATGTTCTCATGCCATGCACATTACAAGTGTTGTTATTGCTGTGTAGTTTCCCACACTTATATTCTGTCTATGCTGCTTTGTCTTAAATAGATATGATTCGAACTGTATCTATCTTGATTTGGCAACATAAACTAGAATGATATAGACCATACAGTGACCATACTACATAGATATATGTTTGTTTCATGCTGTTACCCTATCCACCTTACTACTGAACTGGTTTACCAAAATGAGTTTCATATACTACATTGTAAACCTGAGATGTGTTTGTTTGTTTCTCTTCTAGAACGAGGATAAAATATTGGAGAAGAGTACCCTGTTATGCAATGGTAAAGGAAGTAATGCAGATAAGGTTCAAGATAGTGAGACATCCCTGTTGGTCTCCAAGAAAGCTGATAAAAACTATATTGAGGACACTGAGACAACCCCAAAGTCCTGTCTTGATGTAGTGTTCGAGTTACTGGCCACCACTGCTGGCACCAGCTCTTCGAACTCGTTGCCTGAATTAGTTCGACTTCTTGAGTCTCTACTTCAATTTGAAAGACATCGATCAGATGTTATGCGACAGGAAGCCGAAGGACTGAGGAAGTCCCTGCAGAATTCAGATGCATACTTTCTGGTGCAACAGCAGGCGCTGGAGGACTTAAGCGCCAAACAAAAGAAAGTTAATAAGCTTGCTAAGCATCTGCCTTCTAAAGTGGTTTCAGTTCTGGACTTCTTTTGCTGCGGTGTTTATATGCTGTTGTGTTCCCTATATTTGCACTGGTGGCGAACTTTGTTGCCCAGTGGATGTAATATGTGTAATAGCCGTGATAGCCTAGTGTAAGTTGCTTGCTTATTTATTTCCATGTTGTCTTGTTTATTTGTTTGCTTGTAGTCAGTGCAGTTCTTTTTTTGCGATTTGCTAGTGGCTGCAATAACCTATTTTTTAAAACTAGGCCACAATAACCATGGGCTAATATTTACTGTAGTGACACTGGACCTACGGGCCGTAGAAATAGTGGGCCTTCTACGGGTCGTATAAACAGTGGGACTTCCATGGGCCGTAGAAACAATGGGCCTTCTATAGGCCACAGAAACAATGGGCCTTCTACGGGCAGTATCATCAATGGGCCTTATACGGGCAGTATGATCGATTGGCCAAACATGGGCCAATAACAGGCCGCATTATGGCTGTAAACGGGCTAGAGTTTTAATTGTCCGTTCATGGGCCGACCATAACAGGCCATCGTTAATAGGCCGTATTTCATGACGCTATGAAAATGGCCCAACGTCTTAACGGACCACAAACGGGCCGACTGTAACCTCGGGCTGAATTTGGCCCATAAGCAGAAAATTATAGTAACGGGCCGTAAGTAAACGAATGCTGGAAATGAGCCCAAGAGTAAATGGTCTCTGAGAAGGCCGAAAGATAACATGGGCTGGAAACGGCCCAACGGAATACGGACCCTTAATGGGTATAAAGTGATACACTGTTCATTACGAGCCAGTTTCACTACGGGCCGTTAATGGGTGTAATGTAATACACTGTTCATTACGGGCCAGTTTCACCACGGGGCGTTAATATGCCAAGAGTTACATAGGGCCTCATATGGGTCGAAAGACCTCATGGGCCATACATGGACCAGAAGTGAAAACGGGCTGGAATCATATTGGGTGGCCCAGATGACACTAGTAGGCCTAATTCGGATAGGGCGTAACGGGCCTTGGGTTAGCGGGCTGTAAATGGGCTATATGCGAATAGGCCGTTAACAGGCTTTACACGGGCCGGCCCGCCACCTTTTGACCAAGTCAAATGGGCCATCCTTTTCATAGGAATGGGCCTCTGTTGGTCCGTGCCACGTGTCGACGTATCATAGGCGCCTTTTGTCCAATGAGTGGATGACATCTGTCCCAACGGTGAGCCGACACGTGTTTCCTCCAGCCAACGATGATTTTACACGTGGAAAATCCCCATTGGTCGGGGCTGTTAACGGGTTATCGGATCCAAAACCTGACGCGATAGCTTAACGGTGTTCCGTTATGGTGGATGCCACATGTCGGTCACCCTTGATGAAAGCACTTCTGTGACGCGCGATTTATCATCATGGAAGTGGATACTTCCGTGATGATAATTTTGGTAATGTCATGGAACACTTCTACGACAGCACAGGTATGACTATCTTGATTCTTTCATAAATTTGTCATGGATGTACATGCATGACAAAAAACGCGACCTACTGTGACAAACACGTATCATGACGGAAGTGTATTTTTTTTGTAGTGAAAGCTAATGGTAACAGGAGGCAAGGGACACAATGTTTTACCCAGGTTTGGGCCCTCTCGATGGAGGTAAAACCCTAGTTCCTGCTTGATTGATCTTGATGATATGAGTATTACAAGAGTTGATCTACCACGAGATCATAGAGGCTAAACCCTAGAAGCTAGCCTATGATGATTATGATTGTCCCTCAACAGACTAAACCCTCCGGTTTATATAGACACCAGAGGGGGATAGGGTTTACACAGAGTCGGTTACAAAGAAGGAGATCTAATGTCCGGATCGCCAAGCTTGTCTTCCACGCAAAGGAGACTCCCATCCGGACAGGGGTTAAAGTCTTGAGTCTTGTATCTTCACGGTCCGTCAGTCCGGCCAAAGTATATAGTTCGGCTATCCGGATACCCCCTAATCCAGGACTCCCTCAGTAGCCCCTGAACCAGGCTTCAATGATGATGAGTCCGGCGCGTAGATTGTCTTCGGCATTGCAAGGCGGGTTCCATCTCCGAATACTCCAAAGTAAACCTCGAACACTTAAATCGTGCCCGGCTCCGCAAGACGACTTTCACATTCCACCATAGAGAGAATGATGTTCCACAAATATAATCTGCTGACAACTCGTGACTCGACACTATGGTCGAGTCATTATTTGAACCGTTTTTCCACAACCAACCACCGCACATATTGCGAGGCGGCATCCGCGGAACCTCCTCTCAAAGCAGTTATCATGTTTCCCTTATCGCGGGGCTTTCATCGATACGGGCACGGGTAACCCAATCGCTCGGCCAATCATGGCGAGTGGGAACGAGCGGGTTCCACCAGGTAAGTAGGAAGGCGCAAAAGATTTTGTTGCCTCTATAAAGAGATGAGGTCTCTTCTTCTTTGCCGACGCCTTTCCCTTCCGCTCGTCCATTTCCCTTTGCTTGAGCCCTAGCGCCCAAGCACTCGTCTTCTCCATCGAAGAGAAGTTCTCCGAAGATGTCCGGATCCGGAGCAGGAGGCAAATGGATGGCCTCTACCCTCTGGGAGAAGGATATCAAAAAGCTCTGAGAGGCCGGGTACCTGGCCAAGAAAATCGGCCACCGCCTTCCGACGGCGGGACAGATCGTCCCTACTCCGGATCCCCATGAGAGGGTCGTGTTTCTTCCTCATTTTGTCCGCGGGCTCGGGTTTCCCCTCCACCCATTTGTTCGCGGCATCATGTATTATTACGGGATTGATTTTCATGATCTGTCCCCTAACACTTTCCTCAATATCTCGACGTTTATCGTCGTGTGTGAGGCTTTCCTCCGTATTTCACCCCACTTCGGCTTATGGCTAAAGATCTTTAATGTGAAGTCCAAGGTGGTCAACAGCGAGCATGCTGAGTGCGGCGGCACCATGGTGAGCAAGATGCCCAAGGTCACATGGCCGATAGGCACCTTCAATGATTCAGTCAAGGAGTGGCAGCAGCAGTGGTTCTATATCACCGAGCCGCGCGGTAAAAAGTGGGCCGCTGCTCCTGAATTCAGATCCGGAGCCCCACTGCGGCGCACGTCCTGGCCCAAGAAGGGCCTGAACTGGTCCTCATCCGATGAGCTGTCGGTGCTCCAAACACGTGTTCAGAGCGTGGTAGACAAGGATGTCAAACTCGTCAACGTAGTCCAGGTGATGTTCGTTCACCTAGTTCTCCCTTGTCAGCACCGATCCTGCAGTTTGTGGGAATACGACCCAACCGAGCACCAGACCCTACGGGAGCTCTATGGCTCCTCACACAAGGACATCTGGAAGGTGCTCTTCAAGTCTGGCAAACCGTGGCCGGGCTCCGCCAAAGACCGCGGGTATCAACTGTCCCGCTCTGCAAGTCCAGTAAGTCATTGCTATGTTCTGTCTATCCATGTTTAGCTGGCATATCCCGAGGGAGATGCTTTTATCATGCTTTCTACAATAATCCCAGGAATGGACGAAGAAGGTGGGGCGGATACACTGTCCGGCCCTGCTGCCGGAGGAACCAGCAGGACCTCTTCTTACGAAGATGCTGGTCCCGGCGCCTTACGAGGCGCCGAAGAAAGAGGCCTCCAAGAAGGTCAAGAAGACCCAGAGCGGCCTCCGTCGTCGCGACGTGTCGGACACACAATCCGAAGACTCCAGCGCCCATCCCTCCTCCGAAGGTGAAGAGGAGGAGGAAGAAGACGAGTCCTCCACAGGGGGGAGGGAAGAAAAGGATGGCTTCCTCATCCCTGGAGGTCGAATCGCCAAAGAGGGGGAAAAGTTCCCTCCCGGAGGCATCCACCACGGCTGCCAATAGCAGACCGGAGTGGGATCCCAGGGCCCAGCCCCTGGTAAAGTCATGAGTACACGAAATCCGAACACGCATATGCGCACGTGGTTATTAGGATGTAGTAGTTTAACTGTCGCCATATTTTGTGCATCCCGGCAAGGTCCCACGCCGGACGGTCCTCATCGGAGGATTCGCTGAGCTCAGATGCCCTGGAGAGTGAGACGCCTCCAGAGGCCCCTTCCCCGAAGCCTAGGCGTGACCTTGAGGTGTCATCTCAGCGAGACCCAGACCAGGAAGGGCATATCTCTGGGGCCAGACACACGGGAGCAGCGGTTCCCATGATCATCGACGGCGGGGGCGATCTTGGATTTGGCCCGCAGCCGGACACGGTCCTGGAGACCTTTGAAGCTCCAGGATTGGGCGAGCAGCCCCCCTCGATGGAGGGAGGCAGGCCCGCTCTGCTAGCAACCTCTATCCAAGCAGAGTTGTCTGGCGGCCTATCGACAGCGCTAAAGAGTGCGTCCATCATCGATGAACATCACGCCCTCATGGGTGCGGTGATTGAAAAGATTGAGTCCGCTGAGAGCGGACTGAATGAATCCTACCTTAGCCTTATAAAAGGCTTTGAGGTATGTTTTTAGAAACCTTTGAAGATTGTCATAGTATGAGTGGTAGCCCCTGATGCACTGTCTGGTGAAAGAGAGAGAGCCGGACAGGGGATCAAATTTCTGCTTCGCAGGAGACTCTGTTAATGACATATATCCCTTTGTTTGAAAACATGCGTCTGTAGCGACCACCGCCTCTCATAATGCGGAGGTGTCCGGACTAAAGCAAAGTCTGGAACAGGCTGAAGAAGAACTTGGCCGCGTGAAGAAGCAGTTGGAGGACAAGCAACGTATGTCGAAACCTTGTCCTAAGTTCAGCACGAATGAGTAGTTGTGCCTGATGAAAATATTTGTATTGTATGCTTTAGGAGCGAGTGCCGAAATTGAGACACTGAAGAAGGCCGTGGCCGAAGCCGACAAGAAGGCCGCCGCAGAGCAGGCTCGTCGCGAGAAGCACAAGGCCAGGGTCATTGAAGCTGAGCATGAGCTCCAGGAGGCCGTGAAGAAGAGCGAGACCTTAGAGCAGAGTCTAGCAGGGAAAGAGTCTGAACTCGCCCAAGCTCTCCAAGCCGCAGATGATGCTCGGGAAGAAGCCCGAGGTGCTCTGAAGGATATTCAGGAGGCACGGAGGGTTGCGGATGGTAAGGCTTTTTGTACTCAAAGCATTTTTGGCATAGTAATGGGAGGGACTCTAAGCAACAAACTGAATTCTTGTTTCTCCGGGGGCGTTTATGGACCTGCCGCGCAGTATATCTGATGCTTCCCAATTCTACCAGACTGAAGAGAAGAAGTCTGCGGAAAAGCATTTCTGGTTGCAGTATTTGGCGCCAAATTATCCGGTGCCCTTTATTGATCAGCTGAAGCAGCTGGTCGAACTGCACCAGGCGGCCGAACTAGCCATGAAGGACTTAGTTGTCCGGCTGTGGCCCGCTGAGCCGATTCCAAGTAGTTACTTCGGACTCGTGAAGCGGATTGTTGGTGCTTGCCCTCGGCTCAAAGTCATTAAGCGGCCGGTCTGTATAGAAGGTGCAAGCATGGCATTTGCCCGCGCGAAGGTGCACTGGGGGAAGCTTGTTGCCAAAAAGATGATGACTAAGGGACCAACGGAGGGTAAGGAGCATCGCAAGCCCGAATTGTATTATGAGGGTGTCCTGAAAGGAGCTCGCCTTGTGGCGGAACAGTGTACCAAAGACACTATATTTCCCTGAAGGCAGTCATGCCGTCCTTTGTAATGCGGGATAATGGCACTGTTATTATTTATTGCCTGTTATATGAAAGTTTGTTTTTCTTCCTCTGCGGTCATTTAGTATGTGTAAATCTTGAGAGTTGGCCAGTCATCGGCTTCGGCCCCCACATAAAAAGTACGAGGGTGTTCGGGACATACCTGAACACTCTTTATCCCATTGTTGGGTCCTTTAAGGAGTTTTTCATCACCACGAACTAGGCAATCAGACTATAGGGCTTTATCACTCTCATTTAGCCATAGGAATTCGAGTATGGTAGGCGCAGCCCCTGGTGTTTGGAAGACCATACAAGGGGCTTTAACGGCGCCTGATCAGAAAACTGATCCGTCGCACTCTGCATTTATTATGGCATTGTGCGGAATAAATATTTAAAGATTTTATAACCTCTCGAACAGCTGACCAGCTCTCGCTGTATCAGGACAGTTAGTTTTCAGCTTTCTCTACTGAGGTGCTCATCCGGAAGAACCGGGACACAATCGCAGTAGTTCTCCCAGCGCTACCTTAGCCGATGGAGCGGAACGTAAGGTACCAAAACATGGGAGCTAGGTAAACCCAGCTAATGACCCAAGACATGATTCGGAGCTCATGCATATAGTGCTATAAGTTCGGGGTGCCGAGCGACCGAAAAGGTGGCCGGACTTTGTTGCCATATTATGAGTACTATGAAGCCCCTGGCATAGTGGGGCATGACACTATGTGCGGGTGCTTTTATGACAAAGAAAAGAGCGTCAATGAGGAACGACGGCCGGTGAGTGTTATTTTAGTCTACGTATTGTAGTAGAGTGACAGGTCTATGCGTATGAGTACGGATTATGCTTATGAAAAGAGGTGTGCTGGTGGAACCTGTCGTGGCCGGACTGGAGGAGGCTGGTTGTGGATCCGAAGTGTATCCAGACTGTCTCCTTGGGGGGTACTTATGTGTTCCCGCCTTGTGCGTCCGAGCTGATTCCATGTCGCCAGTCCTGTTCTACACAGAAGTCAGTCTGTAAAGACAAATGCTTAGAGGCGGCTACATGCCATATGGTGGATGAACCGCAGGTGCCTGATCGGGGCCTGGTTGAGCCAGGCTATCATGTCGTAAAGTAGCTCGGACTCCTCAATTGGTGTCCGGGTGGTTGGCTACCGAATCGAAGTTCGATAAATGGGCACAACTCTCTATATCAGCGGCGGTATAATTTCCACTCTTAGGGTGGAGTGTGGCTTTGTCCATAATTGTGACCATGTCACGTGGATTTGGCCTGATGTTGTATCGCGTTGAGTCTAGCCAACGCGATTCGTCCCGATAGTATATGGTAGTTACTGTATAAGGGGACAATGCCGAAGACTTATTCTTCGGCATGGTATTTGTTTGGTGATCCGAAGACAACCTCCAGGGTGGTTGGCCTGTAAAACTTGGCCTTTACACCTGGGATGGCATCTTCGAGAAGATGTTATTAATGGGTTTAATCCTCGAGCGATCAATACCTATCTGGCAAATTTTGGCCTGGCGCGGCTAGTTTGGGCTACTGTTTTTGCCCATAGGGGCTCGTGTGGGGTGGAACCCACAAACTATTGGGTTGATAGTAAGTGCAATTAGATTGCTATGGTTGGTATTGTCCGGACGGTCGATGTGATCGGAGATGGTTGGCCGTGTTTTTGTACTGCGGAGGATCTTCCTTTGATCTCGCCATGTTTGGTGGTTTGGGCTTCTCGTTGTTTGAAGCCTCCTTTTATTGTTTCCGGCACCCGGCCGGCCGTTTTGTTTTGAGGAACCGGCATTCTCTATTGGTATGCTTGGCCGCCACTCTAGGGGTACCATGAATTTGACATGGTTGGTCGAGTATGCTGCTCGGGCCGGATGGGCCGGAGCTGTTGTGTTTCCGGCTTTCCGCTGACCGGACTGGGGGTCGCGGAATTCAGCACCAACTCCCTTGTGTTTGTCGTCATCATTATTTTTGTGACGCTTATGTCTGTTGCATCCAGGTTTATGGATGCTGCCTCGCGTTTCCTGCGTATTGCCCGGGACCATGGTGTATTGGCGTCGGGGTGTGGGCTTTATGACCTCCTTCTTAGCTTTAGGTAGCGAATTGTGCTTTGTGTACTTTTTGGCGGGGCGGTCGAGTCCGTATTCCTCGATTGCCAGGACCTTGGTCCATCTGTCTGTGAGCAAATCTTGGTCAGCTTGAGCTGCTGTTGCTTCTTTGGCAGGTTTTTCGC
>NC_057795.1:283085119-283090655 GCF_018294505.1 Triticum aestivum | reverse complement strand
TGTCTATCCATGTTTAGCTGGCATATCCCGAGGGAGATGCTTTTATCATGCTTTCTACAATAATCCCAGGAATGGACGAAGAAGGTGGGGCGGATACACTGTCCGGCCCTGCTGCCGGAGGAACCAGCAGGACCTCTTCTTACGAAGATGCTGGTCCCGGCGCCTTACGAGGCGCCGAAGAAAGAGGCCTCCAAGAAGGTCAAGAAGACCCAGAGCGGCCTCCGTCGTCGCGACGTGTCGGACACACAATCCGAAGACTCCAGCGCCCATCCCTCCTCCGAAGGTGAAGAGGAGGAGGAAGAAGACGAGTCCTCCACAGGGGGGAGGGAAGAAAAGGATGGCTTCCTCATCCCTGGAGGTCGAATCGCCAAAGAGGGGGAAAAGTTCCCTCCCGGAGGCATCCACCACGGCTGCCAATAGCAGACCGGAGTGGGATCCCAGGGCCCAGCCCCTGGTAAAGTCATGAGTACACGAAATCCGAACACGCATATGCGCACGTGGTTATTAGGATGTAGTAGTTTAACTGTCGCCATATTTTGTGCATCCCGGCAAGGTCCCACGCCGGACGGTCCTCATCGGAGGATTCGCTGAGCTCAGATGCCCTGGAGAGTGAGACGCCTCCAGAGGCCCCTTCCCCGAAGCCTAGGCGTGACCTTGAGGTGTCATCTCAGCGAGACCCAGACCAGGAAGGGCATATCTCTGGGGCCAGACACACGGGAGCAGCGGTTCCCATGATCATCGACGGCGGGGGCGATCTTGGATTTGGCCCGCAGCCGGACACGGTCCTGGAGACCTTTGAAGCTCCAGGATTGGGCGAGCAGCCCCCCTCGATGGAGGGAGGCAGGCCCGCTCTGCTAGCAACCTCTATCCAAGCAGAGTTGTCTGGCGGCCTATCGACAGCGCTAAAGAGTGCGTCCATCATCGATGAACATCACGCCCTCATGGGTGCGGTGATTGAAAAGATTGAGTCCGCTGAGAGCGGACTGAATGAATCCTACCTTAGCCTTATAAAAGGCTTTGAGGTATGTTTTTAGAAACCTTTGAAGATTGTCATAGTATGAGTGGTAGCCCCTGATGCACTGTCTGGTGAAAGAGAGAGAGCCGGACAGGGGATCAAATTTCTGCTTCGCAGGAGACTCTGTTAATGACATATATCCCTTTGTTTGAAAACATGCGTCTGTAGCGACCACCGCCTCTCATAATGCGGAGGTGTCCGGACTAAAGCAAAGTCTGGAACAGGCTGAAGAAGAACTTGGCCGCGTGAAGAAGCAGTTGGAGGACAAGCAACGTATGTCGAAACCTTGTCCTAAGTTCAGCACGAATGAGTAGTTGTGCCTGATGAAAATATTTGTATTGTATGCTTTAGGAGCGAGTGCCGAAATTGAGACACTGAAGAAGGCCGTGGCCGAAGCCGACAAGAAGGCCGCCGCAGAGCAGGCTCGTCGCGAGAAGCACAAGGCCAGGGTCATTGAAGCTGAGCATGAGCTCCAGGAGGCCGTGAAGAAGAGCGAGACCTTAGAGCAGAGTCTAGCAGGGAAAGAGTCTGAACTCGCCCAAGCTCTCCAAGCCGCAGATGATGCTCGGGAAGAAGCCCGAGGTGCTCTGAAGGATATTCAGGAGGCACGGAGGGTTGCGGATGGTAAGGCTTTTTGTACTCAAAGCATTTTTGGCATAGTAATGGGAGGGACTCTAAGCAACAAACTGAATTCTTGTTTCTCCGGGGGCGTTTATGGACCTGCCGCGCAGTATATCTGATGCTTCCCAATTCTACCAGACTGAAGAGAAGAAGTCTGCGGAAAAGCATTTCTGGTTGCAGTATTTGGCGCCAAATTATCCGGTGCCCTTTATTGATCAGCTGAAGCAGCTGGTCGAACTGCACCAGGCGGCCGAACTAGCCATGAAGGACTTAGTTGTCCGGCTGTGGCCCGCTGAGCCGATTCCAAGTAGTTACTTCGGACTCGTGAAGCGGATTGTTGGTGCTTGCCCTCGGCTCAAAGTCATTAAGCGGCCGGTCTGTATAGAAGGTGCAAGCATGGCATTTGCCCGCGCGAAGGTGCACTGGGGGAAGCTTGTTGCCAAAAAGATGATGACTAAGGGACCAACGGAGGGTAAGGAGCATCGCAAGCCCGAATTGTATTATGAGGGTGTCCTGAAAGGAGCTCGCCTTGTGGCGGAACAGTGTACCAAAGACACTATATTTCCCTGAAGGCAGTCATGCCGTCCTTTGTAATGCGGGATAATGGCACTGTTATTATTTATTGCCTGTTATATGAAAGTTTGTTTTTCTTCCTCTGCGGTCATTTAGTATGTGTAAATCTTGAGAGTTGGCCAGTCATCGGCTTCGGCCCCCACATAAAAAGTACGAGGGTGTTCGGGACATACCTGAACACTCTTTATCCCATTGTTGGGTCCTTTAAGGAGTTTTTCATCACCACGAACTAGGCAATCAGACTATAGGGCTTTATCACTCTCATTTAGCCATAGGAATTCGAGTATGGTAGGCGCAGCCCCTGGTGTTTGGAAGACCATACAAGGGGCTTTAACGGCGCCTGATCAGAAAACTGATCCGTCGCACTCTGCATTTATTATGGCATTGTGCGGAATAAATATTTAAAGATTTTATAACCTCTCGAACAGCTGACCAGCTCTCGCTGTATCATGACAGTTAGTTTTCAGCTTTCTCTACTGAGGTGCTCATCCGGAAGAACCGGGACACAATCGCAGTAGTTCTCCCAGCGCTACCTTAGCCGATGGAGCAGAACGTAAGGTACCAAAACATGGGAGCTAGGTAAACCCAGCTAATGACCCAAGACATGATTCGGAGCTCATGCATATAGTGCTATAAGTTCGGGGTGCCGAGCGACCGAAAAGGTGGCCGGACTTTGTTGCCATATTATGAGTACTATGAAGCCCCTGGCATAGTGGGGCATGACACTATGTGCGGGTGCTTTTATGACAAAGAAAAGAGCGTCAATGAGGAACGACGGCCGGTGAGTGTTATTTTAGTCTACGTATTGTAGTAGAGTGACAGGTCTATGCGTATGAGTACGGATTATGCTTATGAAAAGAGGTGTGCTGGTGGAACCTGTCGTGGCCGGACTGGAGGAGGCTGGTTGTGGATCCGAAGTGTATCCAGACTGTCTCCTTGGGGGGTACTTATGTGTTCCCGCCTTGTGCGTCCGAGCTGATTCCATGTCGCCAGTCCTGTTCTACACAGAAGTCAGTCTGTAAAGACAAATGCTTAGAGGCGGCTACATGCCATATGGTGGATGAACCGCAGGTGCCTGATCGGGGCCTGGTTGAGCCAGGCTATCATGTCGTAAAGTAGCTCGGACTCCTCAATTGGTGTCCGGGTGGTTGGCTACCGAATCGAAGTTCGATAAATGGGCACAACTCTCTATATCAGCGGCGGTATAATTTCCACTCTTAGGGTGGAGTGTGGCTTTGTCCATAATTGTGACCATGTCACGTGGATTTGGCCTGATGTTGTATCGCGTTGAGTCTAGCCAACGCGATTCGTCCCGATAGTATATGGTAGTTACTGTATAAGGGGACAATGCCGAAGACTTATTCTTCGGCATGGTATTTGTTTGGTGATCCGAAGACAACCTCCAGGGTGGTTGGCCTGTAAAACTTGGCCTTTACACCTGGGATGGCATCTTCGAGAAGATGTTATTAATGGGTTTAATCCTCGAGCGATCAATACCTATCTGGCAAATTTTGGCCTGGCGCGGCTAGTTTGGGCTACTGTTTTTGCCCATAGGGGCTCGTGTGGGGTGGAACCCACAAACTATTGGGTTGATAGTAAGTGCAATTAGATTGCTATGGTTGGTATTGTCCGGACGGTCGATGTGATCGGAGATGGTTGGCCGTGTTTTTGTACTGCGGAGGATCTTCCTTTGATCTCGCCATGTTTGGTGGTTTGGGCTTCTCGTTGTTTGAAGCCTCCTTTTATTGTTTCCGGCACCCGGCCGGCCGTTTTGTTTTGAGGAACCGGCATTCTCTATTGGTATGCTTGGCCGCCACTCTAGGGGTACCATGAATTTGACATGGTTGGTCGAGTATGCTGCTCGGGCCGGATGGGCCGGAGCTGTTGTGTTTCCGGCTTTCCGCTGACCGGACTGGGGGTCGCGGAATTCAGCACCAACTCCCTTGTGTTTGTCGTCATCATTATTTTTGTGACGCTTATGTCTGTTGCATCCAGGTTTATGGATGCTGCCTCGCGTTTCCTGCGTATTGCCCGGGACCATGGTGTATTGGCGTCGGGGTGTGGGCTTTATGACCTCCTTCTTAGCTTTAGGTAGCGAATTGTGCTTTGTGTACTTTTTGGCGGGGCGGTCGAGTCCGTATTCCTCGATTGCCAGGACCTTGGTCCATCTGTCTGTGAGCAAATCTTGGTCAGCTTGAGCTGCTGTTGCTTCTTTGGCAGGTTTTTCGCCGTGGCCATAAGCCGTCGTTTAAAGCGAACTTGCTCTGCGGGATCCTCAAGCACGCCGAATTCATCGTCACCGAGGCTCACCTCATCTTCGGAGGGGGGCTTGTAGTTGTCCTCCTCCAAGTATCTGCCCGTCACCTGTCCGGCCTGTTCGAAGGCAGGCTGATCAGGATTGTATTCGTCTTCGGCATGTTCCGGATTGTTTTTGACTCCTATGCCAGTATTGTTGTGGCGGGGCTTGGAGCGGCGTTGATGATGTTCATACATTGCCTTCTTCCTTGAGGGACTATCCTCTATTGCCTCATCGCCATTGGTTTCTTTGGGAGTGTCCACCATATATAAATTACATGAGGAGGTGGCTGTCCAACGCCCCATGGGCGGTGGTTCCTCTTCTTCTCCTGCATCGTCGTCCACACCGTTGATGACTTCAGAGTCAAAGTCAAGCACGTCGGTCAAATCGTCGACCGTGGCAATGAAGTGGGTGGTGGGTGGGCAACGAATTCCCTCGTTGCCTGCTTCCCACTCGAGCCGGACATAGTTCGGCATAGAGTCTCTTGACAAAGAGAGAGACTTTAACGAGTTCAGCATCTCGCCAAAGGGCGAGTGCAGGAAGATATCCGCAGCGGTGAAATCCATTACCAGAGCCCAACCGGATTCGGTGGGCCTGGGGGTACGCAGACTGGAACCTACAGCCGGACACGAGTCCGGGGGTCCGGAGTCACATGCTTCCTTGTGGGTGGAGTCTGTGTTCGGCTCTACCGCCAATGAGTGTGCGGCCTCGGGGGCGGGGTCCACCACACGTCCTCGGACGACGCGATCTGCCTCGGGTTTAGGTCCGAAGCTCCTGCTGGTGCGATATCCCAAGTATTGTGTGACAGCAGGTCTAAGCCGTGCTCGTCGTGACTGTTCGGCGCTCCTGGTGTAGGCCCTAATCCATCGAAAATCAAGTCTCCGCGGATATCGACCGTGTAGTTCAAGTTTCCGAACCTGACCTGATGGCCAGGGGCGTAGCTGTCGATCTGCCCCAGATGGCCAAGCGAATTGGCTTGCAGTGCGAAGCCGCCGAACACGAAGATCTGTTCGGGGAGAAAAGTCTCACCC
>NC_057795.1:283083647-283084890 GCF_018294505.1 Triticum aestivum | reverse complement strand
GGACCGCGTTGTTGTTGATGATTGAAGGAGCCATCGAGCCTTTGCAGCGACGACACAGAGGAACTCTCAATGAAAGCACCAATGTCGGTGTCAAAACCGGCGGATCTCGGGTAGGAGGTCCCGATATGTGCGTCTAAGGCTAATGGTAACAGGAGGCAAGGGACACAATGTTTTACCCAGGTTCGGGCCCTCTCTATGGAGGTAAAACCCTACTTCCTCCTTGATTTATCTTGATAATATGAGTATTACAAGTGTTGATCTACCACGAGATCATATAGGCTAAACCCTAGAAGCTAGCCTATGATGATTATGATTGTCCCTCCACGGACTAAACCCTCTGGTTTATATAGACACCGGAGGGGGCTAGGGTTTACACCGAGTCAATTACAAAGAAGGAGATCTAATATCCGGATCGCCAAGCTTGTCTTCCACGCAAAGGAGAGTCCCATCCGGGCACGAGACGAAGTCTTGAGTCTTGTATCTTGACGGTCCGTCAGTTCGGCTATCCGGATACCCCCTAATCCAGGACTCCCTCACCCCCTGTTAGCTGTGACCCAGTATAGTGGCAGGCTGACTTGTGGGCCTACTAAGTTGACGGGGACGGATGGCTTTGTCAACTTAGTCAATATGCACGATTCTAGCTCCAGTGACCGTACGATGTCCATCCAACGGCTGTAGTGCTTCTTCAACCTCTGGTCTTCTTGCTCCATCTGCCCAAACTAGCGGCGGTCGTGCCTCATGCTCCTGCCTCCCATGGCTGGCTGCGATGCAGCGGAGGCCTCACCGCCGCCTACTACTCCCACCACTGGCCAGGGCATCCCTCTACTCACCCACAGCCCCTATTATTCTGCGGCGACGGGAGCCTCACACCGCAGCGAACCAGTGAATCCTTGTACTCCTCTATGCATGGGCATCCACTGCCGCGTCTTCCCCGACTCCGCGTCGTCCCCTTCCTAGGCCTCGCCGTCGTCCACCGCCCTAGTTCTCTCGGCACGGCGTGGTTAATGTGGTCAAGGAACAGCTTCCAGCGGACGTGGACTGTACGTGGAGAGACTGACAGCTGGGTCCACGGCCACAGCAAGGAAGTGCCTCCTTATTACGCGCAAAATAATTATTCCTCCACCTGACAGCGGGGACCCACCGGACGGGCCACCGTATTTCGCGAAAAAACAGTTTCTCCCCTGACTACTGGGACCCACGAGCTACACCTTCGCACGCAAGGAAGTGCGTCCGGGCAAAAAAA